>NC_044208.1:11054166-11181666 GCF_900880675.1 Sparus aurata | reverse complement strand
TTTTGGCTCAGTTCCATTTCATTTTTGTATGAGATGGGGTGAAAAGTCCAGGAGAGGCTGCAGGATAAACAACATCAAGGCAGGAAATGCTCCTGTAGGCAGTTAACAGGCCTCGTTCCCTCGCTTTGATTAATTCAACAGGACAAGGTACAAACTGTTTGCACACAATTTTGGCAACCAAATTAACACAGGCCCCCTCAGTTTATTAAATACCGCTACAGGCGTGTTTTAACCTCTAACCCCACTGACACGTTGCTGGCTTAGTCATGACAAACTTCTGCTCTGGGGCCAAAACATTTTCACACCTAGAACTTCATTAAAATTCTAGAGGAGAAAACAAAGTTAACAAAAATGCTAAATGTGTCAGGCTTACTATTTCCATTTGATGAAATGTTGCATGTGATGATGCTGTCCTTTAGTTTGGCGTATTTGAACAATCTTACAACTACTTAAAGCGAAACTCTCGGCAAAATGCAACCTAGGCTTATTTTGTGAATGTACCGGAGTCAAACCTTCATCTAAAAGTATAATTATGACGAAAGAGGCACTTTTAAGATTTACCGTAACTGTCATCTATGTTACGTCGCATTCGGAGGTCGATATTTCTCCACTGTTAGGACGGCAGCAAATAGTACAAGCTACTGCCAACGTGAGTTGTCCAAAAACCTTCTTTTTAGTAAACTCTGTGTACACAAACAATGTTCTCAATTCTCGAGTTCATGTGTAGAGACCCTGGCTCCCATTGAAAACTAGTTTGACCCGAAAATGAAAATACTTCAAATATTAAATGTGCCTCTTTCATCAATTATGCTTTTATTAAGGTTTGACTCATATACATTCACAAAAAAAGCCTTGGTTACATTTTGGCGAGGGTTTCACTTTAGAGGAATTAAAAAGGGAAAATTTGATCTTATTTGCAGAATGTCTATTTGAACTACATCTGAAAAGATGGGGAACTATGTTGATAATGATCAAACTTACCATCGCCAAACTAATAAACAAATAAAAGACGAGCTCACAGATCCGGCTGGTTTCCAGGCTAGTCGTAGCATATTGCTATTAATAAAACGGCAAAGATGATAAGAATTAAATGGCTTTACTACTGACAATATGCAGGCTGGAGGGACATAACTGACAAGAAATCCATGCAGTAGAGTCAGTATATTGTTTCTGTGAATTTAAAGGAATAGTTTAACATTTTTGAAAATGCATGCACTTGCTTTCTTGACAAGAGGCAGATTAGAAGATCGATATTACTTTCATGTCTAGAGCCAAAATATGAAGCTAGATGCAAAAGCTGGTTAGCTTAGCTTAGCACATAGCATTGACATTGGGAAACAGCACCTCAAAACATCAGAGATTAACATGTTGTATCTTGTGTGTTTAATCCAAACAGAAAAACAAAGCTGTTTCACCCAGTCTTTATACTAATAACTGTAGCTAAGGGCATGGTTTAAACTACTTTAGGTGGCCAAATATAGCATAGAATGATTTCCCTGCCTTTTATTCTACTACTTGAGGTAGAAAGACGTGTAGAGCTAGTAAACTGTGACTGATGGGCCTAAATCAACCATAAACTTCAGAGTTCCAATAATCATAATAGAGCCATCGCTAACTGCCAAAAGATTTACATAGATGAATTAGTCACTATAGATTGCAAAACAAAGCACTTCCCCTGCAGGGTGGCCTCTCCCATTCTGTGCAGATTCGTCACAAACTGAAGAATGAAATGGAACCAAAGCCGGATCCTTCCCAGCTTAACCTCAGAGTGTAAACGTCTTTGGCAACAGCACCAAATAATCGTGAGAAGGAAAAAGAGAAAACAGAGAAATAAGTGCTTGTTGGAGCAACAACTGAGATACAACCGGCACTGAAATTTTAGCTTTTAAATATTTCATGAGCGAAGCATCCCGCGGTGCTGCTACAACTCCTACAAAACGCTCTCTTCATCTAGTTTTTGCCATGAAAGCTGTAAACACACCTGAGAGAGAAGCAACAACGGGCACCACTGAATCATATTCTCTCTTGTTATTTTGCCTCCTGAAATCACTTTAAAAATAGTGTTGTTGTTTTCTGATGGTTAATCTTAAATAAAATCCCTAAAAAGCACAGCGAGGGAATCTGCACCGTTGAATCTGTCAGAGTGAGAAGGTCGATTAGTTTAGTTTTAGGCCTCGAGGAGAAGTTTCAGGCTTTAGGTACAAGCTGGAATATAACATAAGTGTTGAGTTCACAGGGAAAGAACTCCGATATGAACAAAGTATGGCAATCCACAGTAACTCCAGTCCTCCTCTCTGCAAGCTCCGATCAACTTTGTTACAGCCAATAATAACTGTGATTTATTTCCTTGTCCCAAATTACGGAGCAGGGTTTCACATTGAAGCGTATCCGAGACGCAGGGCACCTTGAGAAGGACGAGGGAGGGAAACGGAGGCTGCATCTGACATCGTTGGTTTGTATCCAGGGCAAGCTCGGAGGGAGGAAGGATATCCTACTGTTTGGTATTCTTTGGCAGCTCCAGGCCCGTCAGTAAGGTCACCTGGAAGGGACAAACAGAGCAAACACGAAGTGAGATCATCACTTAAAGAGACAGAGGACAGTCTGCGAGGAGATCCTTCAGGTATTTGACGTGTAGTTTAATTTAGGGAGGACAGCACAAGAGCAAAATGTACTGTCTGATGCCACATATTCTGTATTGCCTTTCTTTTTTAATCTTAATTCATCTCTAGGTCCTTTCATTCAAACAATCATTTAATTAACTAAATGATTATTTGAAGAATAAAGTTAAAACTGGCCCTTACATGTTTTCAGAACCCACTGTAATGTTTTCAAACTGCTTGTGTGGTTTGGCTTAAAATTGGAGAGTATTCATTTTACAATAAATAATTTTTTTGATCAATGTGTTGATGAATTATATCAAGAAACAAGAGAATACAAGGCTGCAGTGTTTACATCATATGCACTCGGGCTGCAGCGCTCTCTGACACCTCGTGTCTCTGATCTCCCAGCTGAATTCATCTCTCGGTTTGCTCATTCATGCGATAACTGTCTGAGGGCGTACATACACAGTACATACAGGCACATTGAAGAATATACGATAATTACCATCCCGACACACACACACACACACACACACACACACACACAAACTGACCTGTACGTTTCTGTTGAGGCTGACAGCGGGAACAAAGACCCCGTCCAGGCTCTCGAAGGCAGTCGGTCCGTGCTGCTCCTTGTTGATGAAGAAGGTCAGTGTGTGTTTGGTCAGATCCAGCAGGATGCCCACAGTCGAGCCCTTAGTGATGCCGCCCTCCGCCCTGAACACACACAGAAACAAAAACATAAGGCAAGGCGAGTTTATTTGTGTGGCATAATCCAGACGCAAGGCAACTAAAAGTGCTTTCCAGGGGTGTAAAATTACATTAAAAACAAGTAGGTAGACATCAAGGAAGTAGGAAGTCCAAGATATTGATAACATTGCTTCAGTGAAAGGCTGTGGTAAATAAAAAAGGTCTTCAGTCTTGATTTAAAAGGTGGTGGTGAGAGGTGAGAGTTGGAGCAGACCTGCTGTTTTCTGGGAGTTTGTTCCAGATATGTGGCGCATAAATACTGAACGCTGCTTCTCCAGGTTCATAGATTCATAACATGGCAGCAGATCAGAAAAGTATTTTGGCCCTGAACCGTTCACTGCTTCATAAACCAAAAGCAATGTTTTGAAATCTATTCTTTGACGGACAGGAAGCCAGCGTAAAGATCTTAAAACTGGAGTCGTGTGATCTACGTACATCCATCAGCAAAACAGGTTAATATGTGGTTTCTAAAAAGAGGCTCAGTTTTAATTAATGTCTGGGATAAATGATGGAGAGGGTGGACAAGGTGTATAAATATGACAAATTTCCCCATCCATCATAATGACAATATAATAGAACACGTGTCAAAAACTGAATAAGGGAGTCTGACACAAATATTCAAGAAATCCTTTGCCTTCATTCTGTCTTTCATTCTTTCCCGAGAGCTTATTAAAAAGAAGTTAAAACTGGGACTCACAATTGAACCAGATTCCATTCAAGATTGTTTAAATATTCTTGTTTTATTTTACATCTGCTAATAAAGTATTAACAATTTAAATCCATAATTCACTGACCCATAGTCAGTAAACCCCTGATAAACTATATTAAAAAAGTTCAAATGCAAGATTCAGCAACTCCATGAATTGGTTCTCGCTTAAAATGTCTTTGGAAACACATTTAAAACCGTAAGAATCCAAGATGGCCGTGCAGATGGCAGCCTCTCATTTCAGTAAAAGAGAATGTGTCCAAATATGTTGGCGAGTGGCATTCATCCAATCAGATGCAGCCAGTGTGTGTGTGTGTGCGTGGTTGTCAGAGGGTGTAGCTGGTGGTCAAGAGTGCAAGGCTGGGAAGCGTCAGGAGCCCTTGCACACAAAAAAATGCCACTGTGGACTCGTACCGTTAGTCTGGTCCGCCTGACTGATTGACTCACTCATTGTATCTGACGGAGGTTATGGCCCCGACCACGACTCTGAAACATTGGCCGCCTGACTGTGCTGTGTGTTGATGAATCCATGGCTCTGCCCATGGTGCTGAGGTAGCAGACAGATTCGTGATTGCACCTTTTTCTCTCAGTCTCACATTGGATCCATCATATTCTCTTAACCATTTAATATAAATGCTTTATCCTATAAAACAGCGTATTGTAGCCTGTACTTTTCATGATCACAGTGACAAGTGGAAAATGTCATGTTGCATCAGTAATGTTTTTGTTTTACCCTCCTTTCAGTTCTGTTTGCCATTTTATTTTGGAATCTAACCCTCCTCTTGTTTCAGATCCACTTCCTGCCCCTGTGTGTCTGTTGTCTGCCCCTCCCTGATGGCTTTCACCTGTGTCCAGTTATCCCCACCTCTCCCGTGTATTCAGTCTGCGTGTTCCCCGTCTTTTCTGCCAGTTCTTCTTCCCCCTTCGTTGCAAGCGTTCCAGAATTCTCTCTGGCGTTTGATTTCCGAGTGCTTTTTGAGCCTGTTTTCCAGCCTGTCTTGCCTCTGCTTTAGCCCCTTTCTGTGGTTGTTTGTTACACTGACTGATTTCCTGTGAAAAGAGCTCTCTTCAGAAAAGACTGCCTTTTTGGAAATTGGGTCTTCGCCTGGTGTGTCAGATCCTTGGCAAAAAAGTGTAGTGACAGAAGAGCGATAGGATAATATAGGCACACTTTCGCCTGTAGTATTCCTATAATATTGCTGTGATTAAGTAAAGTCTGTGCTGAAACTTTACCCTCCGACCAAGCCACCTCTGTTGACTATCTGCTAACTATAACTTTGGGGTGAACCCTTACTATTGAGCTTTCCCCCCTGTTGAAAATCAACAAATCACAGACTGTTGCTACTGAAACTGTCATTTTACTTGGAAGCTAAGGATCGAAACCTCCCCTATAAATGCGTTTCTCTACGCTGCCTGCTCGAACACGTGACGCCTGCCTCAGGACCAGGCTCAGCGAGAGATGAAGAATCAATATTTGGTAAATAACAACATATGAGACGAGGTGAGATCTGAGACGATCAACAACTTGAGAGCGAACGGCAGAATAAATCCTCAGGCTGGACGGACTGAGGTGGAGGAAGAGAATTAAAGTCTAAAGATATTTT
Source organism: Sparus aurata (assembly GCF_900880675.1). Lineage (NCBI taxonomy): Eukaryota > Metazoa > Chordata > Actinopteri > Spariformes > Sparidae > Sparus > Sparus aurata. The sequence continues at coordinate 11,176,006 of NC_044208.1, read as the reverse complement.
TTTTCTTGTTAATAAATGTTTAATGAGGGGTTGATAGTTTCATTGTGACACAGAGAGACGCTGCAGAGATGTTTTGATGTCTGCAGTCTTCTTCTTGTGCTGTTCCCTGGTGTGTTTGTTAGTTGGTGTTGTGTGAACCCCCGGGGCCCCTCTGTCATCCTGTGTATGTATCATTATCCAGCGTGTGTGTGTGTGTGTGTTTACTTCTGCTACATGCGACTGAATGCAGTACACAGCAGAAAACATCACCTCACAAAGTCTCTGTCTCCTGCTGTTATCATCGACATATCGTTTCTGTTTTTTAAATCAGTTCAAATTGATACATTGATGTTTGTAAACATCAGTACATACAGCTTTTGAGTTGCCAGGTTGGAAAGGAAAAAAAAACCCTCGGTAAATGATTTACTGACATTTATAACTGACATTTTTATAACAAAGTGAGTAAAATATTAATAATAGATTGTGGCTTTTTGATAAGTCAGTTACAAATGTGAGTGAGTTATTGATAAAGAGGTATTCCACTAAAATACTCAAGTCTCCATCTAAAAATATTAACTTTGAATAAATTGATTTGTCAACTCTGCATACTTAGTATTTATACATCTATAGACCATTAACAAAGGTGACCTTAGAAACTGCAGTTGATAAAACACTCCTGACTCAAGGTCCACTCAGTAGCTGTGAGTCCTTAAAGTGCTGTAAACATCTTTCTTTAACAAACGCACAAACTCCATCTCCTGAGGACGACTGACGTAAAGGAAATATGTCCGTATTTATTTCCTGCATCTGTGCTAACTTAACAAGGGACTGATATCAAATGTCTTCCACCAATAAATCTCATATCACCTACTCTTTAAATACATAACATATATTTGTTAGCCATTTGTCTGCACCTACCTGTTGGTGTGGGAGTTGTTGTGCATGAACCAGGAGCGGTTGTTGTCCACATACATGGCCCATGCCTTGTCATCTTTCCCCAACATCATGTCCTTCATGGTGTTGATCCTCGCCACGCCAAATGCAGGGTCAGGATGGTTGTCATAGCGATCAATGGCGACCTCCCAATAGTGGGTGCCCTAAGATTAAAAGAGGAAGTAGAATTACATTTCAAGTGCCAAAAAATGGAAGGTTGATTTGGCAGCCTACAAATACCTTTGAGAAAGCAGCAGTTCCCAGCACCACACGGTCATCGTAGCTGTTGCAGCTGACGGTCTGGTTCTCATTGGTGAGAACGATGTCGCGATGAGCTGTGCTGGGGTCAAAGGTGAACCAGGCCACTACAGGAAGAAAACGGCAGACATTGGTGACGCTATATCTATCTGCAGATTGTTTTATTTCTCAATGTAAAGTGACCTCACAGAAATGTGCAAGTCCCATTTATGTTTTGTTAGTCAAAGAACAGCCAAATGTATGTATAGAAATCCGTGTCTGGCTATGTTTATGTAAATGATGTCGTGCAGGCCGCGTGAGGGAGTTTAGCTGCAGGGTAAAAACACACACAGTACACACACACACACACACGCACGAACGCTGTAGGCTGAAACATCAAGGACGCAGAGCAGAAATGCTTCATTTGCTCACTACAAATACTGCTGCATCATTAAATACAAGGTGACACATACAATATTCACACACATGAAAAAATATACACAAATTGAATTTTGGTGCATCAAAGTCAAACTCAGTCTTTGTCGCCTCTCTATTACTTGTCATGCCAACAAGTGTCACATTCCATAATTTCCTTTCTCCGTGTAGCTAAAAGGAAGCTACATTCCTGGAGGGAAAAGAGGAGGAGGAGGCAATGAAGGGTGAGTGAAAGAAAAAGAGGTCGAGTAGGCAGAAAGAATTACAGACGAACAAAGACAGAAGAAAGAAACAAGCAGGAGGGATGAACGGTTATCAGTCAGAAAACAGACTAACGCCCATTGTTGGGGTGTGTGTGTGTGTGTGTGTGTGTGTGTGTGTGTGTGTGTGTGTGTGTGTGTGTGTGTGTGTGTGTATGGAGTGAAATGATTTAGGAAAACTCTGCACCCTCATCTCACTGTAGCGGTTATGAAAGGTTTTGTAATTATCCTTTTTATCCCTCCTTTTTTCTTCTCTTTATCTGACTCATTTCTCTTTTCTTTTTTCTTCTTTTACATTATTCTCTCTTTCTTATACTTTCCTTTTCCTTTGGTTTCTTCCTCGTTTACAGCCCTCCATCGCTTCTCTTCTTACCTTTTCTGCTTCTCATTATTTCCCCTTATTTCCTTACTTTCTTGTCCTCTCTTTACCTTTTATTTATTTCATCTATTCTGTCCTTGTTTTCTAATTATACTCCCTCCTATTTCCTCTCCCTTGTTTTCCTTCCTTCCTTTTCTGTTCCATACCCCTCCTTCCCCTTTCATTTCCTTTTACCTTTCTCTCCTCTGCTTCCCTTTTCTCTCCTTTCCTTCCTTTGTCTGCCACTCTCTCTTCCTATCCCCTCCTGTTCTTTCCGATCTTTTCATCCATTGCCCTTATCTCTCCTCAACGTCTATGACCCAGAGTGAAACACATTTTATTGCTTCTTAATCATCTTCCTTTACCTTCAGATTAATCTTCTGAGAAAATCTAATGAATTTTCATGAATTAATGAACGTCATTAAGCATGTTTTTATCAACAGGATCATCGCACACAAAAGTGAAGAAACAAAAATCTCGCAAAAAGCAAGAACAACCTACCACGCAACCTACCATCAGAGGTTTTGAGCACCACAGTCTTACTGTATGGCCCCACTCCGATGCCATTGTAGGCCTTCACTCTGGCGTTGTAGGAGCTGTTGAAATGGAGTCCATCCACCGTACACACTGTCTCCTTCCCGACATACACCTCCTGAGGGCACACACAGATGTTAATCCAACCATTACAGATGCATATTAAGTGCATACACATGCATGTTCGGACTCGCACTTAAAATTAATGTTTATTGATGACGCACACACACACACACACACACACACACACACACACTCTACCCTCTAGCTTTACTCAGAGTCGAGCAGCATATGGATTATTAATAATCAAATACAAAAGACTCGCTACAGAAGAGACATTATTTGTATTCTGACTCTGTGTTTCTGTGAGGCACCGACCCTGTACTGTCCTCCGTTGCCATCGTCCAGCTCCAGGATATAGCCCTCGATGGGGTTGCTAGGGGGCGCAATCACCCTCCAAGCCAAGGTGGCGCTGTTGTTCCTGGTGCAGCACTTCTCCAGCTGCAGGAGTGGAGCGGCCGGCACCGCGGGTCCGACCTCAACTGCGGGAGGGAACAGATAGGTGAGACTTAAAGATGGTAAGCAGGCGATGGAGGACGAGAGGGGGGAGAGGTGATAGGGTGGGTGGATGAGGAGAAGACAGACAGGGTGATGTCGTCAGCTGGTTGGTTGCCTTTTAACAGACTGAATAGAGGGAAAGAGGAGCGTTAATGTGGATCTACCAAGAGATAAATTAAACATCCTTAAAGGTGATTGAGCTCTGGGTTCATTTACAGGGCAACAGCTGGGTGGAGGCTTTAAGTAGGCCATGTGAGGACACGATACCCCCTATTGAGGTGCTAGTGCGACTGGTCCAAGGGGTTTGACTGATAAAAGCTTTGAAGACGGCTGCATGGCGCTTCCATAAGCGAATAATTCAACTCTATTTGGCTTATTTCTTGGTAAAAACCTCCCAATAGATCTTCAAGCTCCCAATCAAAAGACAGTCTGATGAAATAGTTTAGAATTAAGTCGGGGCAGGATTCTTGGCTCAGGAAAAGGGAGGAACCAGCTTCACATCAAAAGGATTTTTCTAGTAAAAATACATATCTGTCTAATCCTTGTGCTAACAGGCGGGGAGAAAACTGCACTCCAAAAAGGAGCTGAAACAAACAAACAACAAAGGGTAAAAATAACCACGGAACACACAAGTGGAGATCTCAGGCTCGTGAAGTCTGCCTCATACCGCTTCTTTATTTGTTATCTGATGTTTCCTCGGCCAAAAGAACAGGAGTGAAGACACTGAGGAGAGGCAGCAGTCAGGACGGAGGGAACAACAGTGCAGGAAACGATCGCATTTGGACATGTGAAGAAGTTAATTCAGTCATTTTCACAGCATTTGCAGCAAGAAGTACTTCTTCCATTTCATCCACAACCAGGAGAAAGTGGAGATTATTTCTAGTGTAGTATTCATATCTTGAAACACCCCTTTTTAAAATGTTTTTAAAGAGAAGTAATGTGTTCCTTTCATCATTTTGTGTATGCTGCCCCTCAAAACATATTTTGCTTTTGTCTTTTGCATTACCATGTTGCAACATTAACTGTGGAAAAGGTGCAGAGGAGCATAAGATACGTGAAAATGTGCTGAATGAAAAAAGATCTTTAGAGCATCAAAGGAAAAAGCTTAGAGAAGGAGTAGTAAAATGATTACTTAGTAACCAGATACCAGCATGGGAAACGGAAAAGTACTTCAGGCAACAAATGTCTGTAACTGAAACTTTGCATTCCAGTGAAGGCATCACTATTCTGCAGAGGTGCCAGTCATTGGAGAGGAACTGGGAAACAGAAACCATGCAGAGGACAGAGACCAGGTAGACGCTGTGAGACAAAAACACCGGTGAGGTTCCAACCCAAAATGCCCGTGAGGGGCCATCAGGGCTGAGGGAACGAGGGAGGAGTGACAGAAATCAACTCAAGGAGGGAAAACAGAGGTTTACTGTGAAAAGTCTCTGAAATACCTCCTGGGCTCTCTGTCTCCATCTCAGCCTCACCACTGCCTGCTGCTGCCTGCATTTGAATCAATAATGGTTTCTCCTGCACATCTGGAAATATGACGTGGGTTTGGAAGTTTCAATACAAAAGCAGGTAAACAGAGGAAGTTTAAAAGCAGTTGGATCGGACAGGGAGTGGAAAATTGTCGATGTATTGCATTAGAGACATGAGAAGTGACTGATGCAGTGAAGAGGATGCGCCGTCTCTGCTTCTTCATATTGGAGCACAAAATATAAAAGTATGAAGTTTTAATTTCTCAACGTGCTTTTTTCTGTTGCATAAAAAATGGGAATACATTTCTTTTTTTGTTGTTTGGCAAAGTATCCTATGTTTTATGTGACGAAGTCAATGCAGCAGGAAATTAATTAGAGGCAGGTTTGTAGTTGTCATTGAGAACAGCAAGGTCCCGTCCTCAGTGTCCTAAATTATGATGAGTGAGAATAATTTCAGGCTACTTGTGAATCGGAACACCTCCCTCACTATGTAAATGCTCAGGATGTCAAAGACTGAAAAATCAAAGAGTTGCAAACCAATGGTCTATCTTTAAACTCTGTCGCTTTGTTCCCAATGATCAGTAAGTTGTGAAGGTTGTGATGGCGGTGAAACGTACAGAAGTGTTTCATGTCACAGGCCTTAAAGAACAAAGGAGGGACGACCAAAGCCTTTCGACTTCTTACAAGTGTATTGGATTCACTTGACAGAGGGAAATTAGAGAAGGTCTACTTCAAATGCACCTCAACCAGGGTAGTGACCTGCAGATCTAGGTCCCATTTCTTTTATTTACAGGCTTGAATTTGTCTCACTTTGGAGAAATTTGTAAGAGATGTGAAAAAACAATATATTTAAAATTCAACAGCTTACCTTAAGTGGCTTGCATAATGAACCACAAGGCACAATAAGCATATTTTAGGACCAGTTAGGAGTGAATAATCATTAATATAACATGGTAAAATTATCATTAACGACACAGCATTAAACCAAATTAAATTTTCTGATTGTTTTGATTATCCTTTTCCATTTCCATTTTTTAATGGATTTGCGATGATTTTCGAATTAATGAAGCATAACGGCTAATTAAGAACACAAAATATTGCCCGCTCTATTAAATCTTATGATTGATTGCAAAGAATATTTTCAATTATTTAGGATTTTAACAAGGCTGACTAACCATCTGCAAAAAGAAATCGTCTGATCTTTACAGCCTCAGTGGAGCGGTATCACATTAAAGTATGCACACTGCTGATTACATATTTAATGTACATTAACAATACATCTGGGTAATCTCTGCAGCGGAATGAATGTAAAGGACGCTGTGTTTACTCACGCACGCTTACTGGTTGCTGGGTAGCAACAGCCAATGAATAGCTAATGAGGTAAGCACATTATTGTACATCCTGAAGAAACCTCAGAAGGAGAACATAAGTGTATATTAGTTATCCAATATTTCACATAGTGGGTTTTTTTGCTCCAGGTCAAGGATGTTTGTGTATGTTTGTGCATGACAAGAGACACTCTGCAGCGAAGAGCAGCTTTGGAACACTAGTGTAATCCGGGAAACAGGAGAAGGCGGTGTGTTTACAGGGGAAACTACAGGTCACAATCCCCTGTATTAGCACTGCCGCTGACTGTTTAACAAATCAACCACAATTAAACTACAAATAAGTTGCACATAATACAGCCTATACCTGATGCCTCAGACCTAAGCCTAACTAAATATGGATGTAACAGCCAATCACAGAGGAGAGCCCACATTGTCCCTCCCACATCCCTTTGGCCTTTCCATTCTTGCATAAAACCTAGTGAAACTACATGCAAACAAAAGGTAATGCAGCTGGTTTAAAATTAATCAAATTGAATGAAGGGCGACACTCTCAGACTCTGAGGAGCCATTGTCTGAACGACATGATTTTGATGCTCCATAATGACCCAAATGAGTGGCATTGTGGGAAATGGAGGGTCCAGTGTGTCTGGAGCTTGACCCCATACAATCAACTATGAATCACTCTCAGCTATATTGAATTTAACGGTTCTTTCTTCAACTTTTCCCTTGAGAGACCCCATCTTCATGAGCTCAATACTAAATCAATGGAGTTCTCCTTTAAACAACAAACATTAACTATGGCAAGTATAGTGAAAAGACAAATTGCACAGAAACACATTAATCAATATAGAGTTCAGGTGATGCTGTTGTCATGACTCAGATTCAGTCATAAAACAGGGTACATGTGTGTTTCTGTGTGTTCACCTTTGCCCTGGCAGAAGTCCAGCATCAGGATGGTCTGCAGGAGCGCGTCGGTGGTGAGAGTGAGGTCAAACTCGGGGCCTACTTTTGGCTCCAGGGCCCCTTTCACCCACTGGTCCTGAGACGATGTGACCCGTTTTATCAGAGCATCAGAGATCTACACACACACACAGAGACAAATTAAAGTGTGTAGATATACCCGCGTAGAAGAAGATAAAACACACTTGTACACAGTGAAGGACAATAACAATGGGAAAAGACATGTACAGTCAAACAAACGCAGGAAATGAGAGCATCTGCATCCAATATCTCCATTTAAATATGCTTGTAAGTCTGTGATACGATCCCTGCATACAGAGCAGCCTCCCTGTCCTGGGACCGGCTCCATTAGCCCGGCTTCATTACATTGTGTCTGACAAGTGAAATGAGGCAGGCATTAGTGTAGCTCAAATATTTAAGGCAAAGAATTAGACCCCTCGTCTGCTGGTAAGACCTCGACTGCCTGAGGAAAAATAAAGTGGATACACTGCATTAACTCAGCTGCAAAAAACGGTGCTGCTGTCTTCTTTAAACATGAGCCGAGGATTTGTAAATTCATCCTCGAGCATTACAGCGTAAATTGCTTCCACTTAAAACTATTTTCTACATATGTTCCTGAACTCATATATAGCATCAAATCCACCTCTGACTCCTTAAGAGCCTCCAGTTAAGATCGTGGCGTTGTTAACAATAAAAAGTCACATAATCGATACGTTATAAAATATTCAGACGAAATGGAAGCAAGGGGAAGTGTGTGTGTGTGTGTGTGTGTGTGTGTGTGTGTGTGTGTGTGTGTGTGTGTGTGTGTCCGTCCCTCAGGAGTGTCTTTGATCTCTATTTCATCTCCCTCTTTCACCTCACTCTCTTCCTCTTGCTGTCTCTGTCCAGGAAGAGAAATGATTCATAACCAGACGCACACCGGACCTTCATCTCATGTAATTCGATAGAAATCCACACGGCCATTAAAGTGAAACTTTTATAAGCGAAATAGTAATAGTTGAAATGCCAACATTTTGTTTTGGCAACTGGACAGCAAGTAGACTTACTTAGATAAGAAGGGGGAAGTGCTCCATTAAAGTCCTGACCACGCATTTAACCATGTTTTACTTCGCTGTAGTCGGACAGAAATAATCTGATCATGTCATCAGTCCAAAATCATGTTTAGCGATAAAAAATGGAAGTATCAGGTTGATACTTCAAGCTATTAAAGAGCAACACAAGGGTCACGTTTTCTTGTAAGCAGGTGCATATGTCACATTTGACGTTTCTTAGTTTGACCCAACACGCACAGATCAATTAGTATTGATTAGCTATCAAGCAGCTGTCGGGTAACGTGTCGGGTAAATTAAAAATAGATCAGTTGCAGTATTAGTAAAGCAAATCAAATGCATCCTGTGTCGGTGTGTGTGTTTTGTTCTCCTCCTCTGACTCTGCACTGTGTTTAGCTGTGCTGACATCAGAAACTTCAGAGGCTTCCCGCAATGCTAATAACTGCTTTTAAGCTCAAAGGAACTCAAAGGCTTTTCTGTTTTCACACTCCCTCCCTCCTTTCAACTTTGCAAATTTACATTTTTGGTTGTAAATGCTGGAGGAAAAGTTGATATTTTTAATGTACAGTAGTACATCATGCTGTGTTTGCCCCGTGATCTGTAAAATGTAGACTTCATTTAGTTTAAAAGAAGAGGGTGGTGTTTGTTTATCTTTTCACAGCTTTATTAGCAATTTCCCTGGAGAAACTACAATCAAGAATGAATTAATTTTTTCATAGCGTGACATCTCTTATGGCTGTTCCATGACAATCCATTACTGTTGTTAAACATCATTTATAGATGATGATAAGCTGATAATGAAATGAACACAACAGAGGCTGCTTGATATTACTTGCTTGAAAGATAAATTCATTATCGCTTTTAGTTTCTTCAGGGGCATTGTTAATAATAAATGTATAAAACAGTCCCAAACTTCTACTTTAATTAATATCCTTTAATTTGAAATTCTCATATAAACTGAAGGAAAACATGGACGTTTTTAAGCTGAGAACATTTTCTTGCATTACACAGAAACTGTTTGACCCACGGGACCATCTGATAAATGCACTGGCTGAACTGAACCTCCTCCTTTAATTATGCAAAGTTCCATGTTAACCTTTAAGAACTTGTGTTTCCAATAAAATGTTTTTCCCAGAACAAGAAAGTTTTTTACTTTACATACCTCCATGCAAAAGTTTTTTTTCTTAATCCAGTGGCTATGTGAGGAGGACCCTGGGGGGCATTCAGATGCCATGAAGTGAAGTCTCACAATCACACAACCTCACATATGCACACACACAAACACACATACAGAGTGGGTCACACACCTGCAGGAAACCACTGGGATCGTTCTCTTTGAGGACTTCCAGGCAGAACTCCATCATGCCGGTGGTCTGACGTAGTTTCATGGTGCAGTGGGTGATCTGGTCACGCACCACCTGATAAAGACACATCAGAGAAACCACATGTTAAAGGGTAGAGAATATAGCTTCTTTTTCAAGTCACATTCTCATAAAACAAGAAGTCTTCTAGGGGAACTGTTATTTTTAAACCTAGGCCTTGTCTTTTACATATAATAGTGTGTAAATGATCAATAGGTACTTGATCCAGTTGATCGTCTCAGTCAGCAATGGGCTGCAACATCTGCATAATAGGCAAGGTGGAGTAGCATCCTCAACCTCACTTACAAGCTGACAGGAGATTATAGTTTGCCAGAGATTCAACATCATACCGACCGCTTCAAATGCTGCCTGTCCTCCTTTCTAAAAGGATTCTTTGCCCTTGCCGCTTCATGACAATTTTCATGTCAGCATGACCAAGCGGAGTCAACAAAAATAAGTAACCAGGTCCAAAGGAGGACAAAGTAGAGGACTCCGTATCCAGAGGGCAGACAGAGGAGAGAAAAAAATGAAACAGAATGCAGACAAAACAAAATGTTGCTGAAGTTGTGACGCAAACAAAAAGTAAAATGCTAAAAAGTGAGAAATTTTAATGTGCTAATATTTGTCAAATACAGAGCGTTAACAGCATAAAGATAAAAAACCAGCTCTGACTGGCAGCGTGACTTCATCACTGGCACGCGTCCTCAGGCAGATATATACCTGGAGTGTAATTAGTGAATGGGGAGCAGGTGTGCAGATGAGTGTGGATCAGGTGATTGGAGCTGGCTGAAACATCAGGTGAGTTAATGGCTGGCAGGAAAAACAGACAAGAAAAAGAGTGTTTGAATCAAAAGCACAGCTGTCAGAACTACCTGAGATGAGGTGAGAATCTAAGTTATCGTCCATCTATAACCAGACAGGTGTGACTCGTCTCTCACTCTGAAGCTCTTTGAATCTCTCCTTTTTGTCTCTCTCACACACACACACACACACACACACACACACACACACACACACACACACACACACACACACACACACACACACGCACAGACATTGACACACACAGACAGACGTCACATGCTTTCTGCTGTCTGAACTCGGGGCGGGAGGGAAATGAGATTTGGACGGGTGTCACAACCAGGCGTTCGAGGCTAATTGAAACCCAGCGAACTGTCACCAACTTGATTGGCTTTTGTTTACATTTAATAACACCTGCAACACATTTCAACTGATCAGTGATCTTCAACTATCTCCTCAAAGTGCAACTTATACATGTGCCTCATATGTACTGAACATGTTCATACGTTTATGTACTTAACAAATGCGTTTTCAGAGGTGAAGTGAGAGATTGGACGGAAAACATCTTTTGATGTTGGCAATTCTGTGATAATTAATTACACCGTTAACCAATGGCCGCCTAAATGATTAAGCGATTCAATTAGACAGAGTCTTGGAAATGAGTTTCCTCGTTTATTTGACGGTTAATGAGATCACAGTTAATTATTCACCCGTCAACTGCTGTATAAACTCAAATATGAAGAGCGTGAAGAGTCGACCGATAAAGGATTAAAACAATCTACAGTGTGTGTGTGTGTGTGTGTGTGTTTGATATTCTTTATCATTCTTTTATTGTGTCTGCAAGTGTGTTTTTGATGCATTAATGTATCAGTCAGAATCCTAATATTCCTATGTTTTGTGTTAAATTAGTGAATAAAGTTGTGTAAATCAGGCTTGTTTGTGTATGTTTGTGGTGTGAAAAACTAAATGGTAATAAAAACTGATCCCAAACATCTGTTCGAGGATTAATTCTAATATTAAAAGATGGGTATATTCATATATTCATACAATTGGGTTAGGGTTGGTAATTTGAGTAAATGTATCTTTCATCAACAGGAACACAGACGGAAGTAACAACACTGTCACCAGGCTCTAGTCAAAATGACCAGTAGAGAGGATCTATTAGTCATGAGTCAGCGTTGTCAGATGTATGATCATTTTTCTGATCATTTTGATTTGTACAATGTACGATAAGTGTTGCTAAAAGTGGCAGAATGAACCATAATTGATCATTTAGTGACAACTGCGATAGTAGCTGGTTTTCGTCTATGCTCCCTCATTTTAATTAATTTAGTGGCAAGATCAGGATGGCAAAATATTGATCCTACATCTCACCTGACCTCTTTCCAGCCAATCATGTTTGATTCTGCTTCTGATTTGCAAGCACGGCTGCCGTTCTCTTTCAACTGAATCGACTTGCAGGTGGAGCTTGAACTTTACCCCTCAGGTATGCCGAGTCAAGGCAAGTTAGTTTTCATGCATTGAGTATGAACACGATTCCACTCGTGCTGTCTTGTAATTTAGCTTTGTACTAATAGGCTTATATAAATATTGTCAAACTGATTTATGGACCCATCTGTCCATGCATCGTAGCTTCATCAGCTTTTGTCAAAAGTAATTTTAAATACATGTTCGATAACATTACACATTTGACTCCAAACCAACTCCAATGATTTTTCCCCCAACATACAATAATTCCAGTCTCTGCTTACGATAGTTTCCCATCTGGCAGTGCTGGATGGAGTTGACAGTGGTGACGGCTGACAACTAACACAGTTATGTGTAGAGCGCTTTCAAAAACGTTGTTTGTGATGTGTGGGAGGACTGGTGAAAACCTCATGAACCTTGTTAAGCATCTAATCACAATACGGACTATCATGAGTTTATACAGAGGCGGTGTGAAGAAGAGGAGAAGAAAGGAGCCGCTAGTGCAAGACGGATTTCAATTACTGAGTCCTTTGGCACTCGCAGGAATAATCACGGCACAGACGGAGAGAGTGTAGCTGTCGGTCACATTTATCACTGTCACCCACCCTGGGAAAGGGATTCATGCCTGTCTGGCTTCAGTTTGTGTGTCAACGTCCAAACAACTGGAGTTCCTGTATTCTTAAACCCAGTGGATGCTGTTTTATTAAGCGTATTATTCAGTTTTGTTACCGTAGAGGATCAGCACCAACCTTTAGAGAGGAAGACAATCAGTGGGCTCACACATCACGAGTGTCCATCTGAAAACGTTCGGTTTAGAGCTGCTGTATGTCTTGAATCAAAGGTCAACCTTCCTCAATCTTTAACTCAAATTTTTGTGTATCTATCTCTATGTCACCTCGACACTACCATGCAGCTGGAATTTCCCTATAGCAAAACACACGGGCACTCAAATTATTTACCAAGAGATAATTAGCTTTTCAATTTAGGTTGGCAGAAGCCCGCTCTTATCTCCTGTGTAAACAACATGAAGTGTGAAGCGCGAAGCCTGAGCAAATCTCAGATTTATTTCAATTTCCTTCTGTCCCGCTGAGACGAGCCGTCAGCCTCCTCCCACGCTCTCCAGCAGGTCTGGTTGAAGGGATTTTTCAATATGCTCCACATGCATACGAAATGAATTTGAGGGCGCGAATACTGAAACATGTTAATGCAGGCCCAGATTCGAGATACCAGACGCATTGCTAACGTGACTCCCAGCCTCTTCTTCACGCTCTGAACCAGGGCAGAGATGTATATTCAGTGGATTTGGTCTATTTTTGTTAGTTATTAAAGCGCAAGTGCACAGTATTTATGTTGGCAGAAAACCAGGGTGAAGGGGTTTATATGCAGAATTAATTTGGGTAAAAAATAAATTGCATACACAGACACACAAAGGCTCTTCATGCTCGTTACTGGGTTATTTTTTTTTCCGTTATTGTTGGCACTTTTGGATGCAGTATTGCTTTAAGTGTCATAATTAAATGTGCAATTCATGTTTCAGCTGTCTGTAAGTGTTACGGGGACTTAAGAAATAATAGTAAAATTAAAAGAAATCACAAAAACTGGCAGTTTTGAGTTCTTCAATAACCAGGGTTTGGATGAACCTTAATCTCCTTCATAGCAGGAATCACACACACACTCATCAGTGGAAGAAGCCATTTGCAGCACTTCCTGCTACAGCAAGAAAAGAGTCAGACACCCAGCATCAGATGACTGAGGTGAGACCAGGTGTTAATGAAGGGGATCAGAGTCAGAGAATGCATTATTTCAATAAGGTCCTCACAGGTATAGAAGTGCAAGTGTGTGCGTCTAGTACAAGTTAGTGGCTCAGAAGAGATTAGCAACACAACCCTACGACACACTGACACACATACACACATATTCCCTATGTTACATTACTGTGTGCATTTCTTTAGTCGGCCCTCAATATGTGATACTGAGCTATCTTCCAGTCTTCTCGACTATGGTGGCCCCGAGAGCTCAAGGCTGCAACTTAAAGGTGCACGATGTAGTTTTGGGGGAGAAATGTTAATCAGGAGGGAAAGATCTGATTTTATTATGCCTACACAATCGAAATAAGCAAACTGTCTTTATTTTCATGATAAATATATGGAATAAACAAACTGGCCGTAAAGGACAGTTGATACTGATTTGATTTGTTTACATGTAGCGGGCCCTGCCTCATTTCTAGCTTTGAGCAGTGTACTGGGGACCTTATTTTTCTCTGAGAACAGCTTGTTTATTTAGTTATGGAAAAAAACATGTTTGAGTTTATATCATTACCTCATTAATATTGTAAATATTAAAATTCCCAGTTTGAATTTCTTCTCCAAAACTACATAGTGCTCCTTTAAGAAAACACATGAAATTAGATGAAACACAACAAATACATGTTTTCTTACTTTGCAGCATTTTATATAGATGATGCACGTGTGTTGTTGAAGGTGTTGTCTTTATTTGTTTGTGTTTTGTCTATTTGCATGTGGGTTCTTAAGTACTGTGCGTTTAAAGCTCAACACATCAGTCCTACACTAGTTGTACTATAGCAACAACGATAATGGATGACAGTTCAGCTCTCACACTTTAATCAAAAGTAATTATTGCAAAAAAATTCAGAATTGGTATTAGAATTGTGTTACAAACAGCCAGATACACTAACAGAAACTGACAAAACAAGTGTTTCAGCCTGTTCTTTGAAAGAGGAAAAAAAAATATTTCACTTTTATTGGATTAAGCTCCAGCTGTGGGGAATGTCATACACATCTGTCTGTCTTGGTGCAGACGGTCTTTGATTTTATCTTTTATTTTTGGGGTTTGTGTCTGTTCACTGCGGTATCTACAGAAACAGAATAAAAAGCTTAGAAGTGCTTTGGGGGAAAAAAAGGAAAGGGCGAAGATGAGTTCACAATCAGAAAGTCTGAAGATTTACTGAAATAGATCGTCTTTTAAAGCTTGAACCTTTAACTTCCACTTTTAAATAAAAAAGAGTTGTGTTTTCTTGGAAGTGTGGTTACATAACGAACCACAAAAATTTATTTTTTGTGATTTGTTGACTAAGTGAAGTGCAAAAACAGCAACTAATGTGTGAAGATTGCTGGTTTAAATCAAATTTACACCGCATGGCATCCATTTTTTCAGCCATTTAAATATAACCTGATAGTATTTTGAGAAATAACGATGTAGTTCAGAATTTTAAGAGGAATAAAAAAAGATGTTGTGACAGTTGATAAACACATCCAGTGAAAAAGGAAAACGCACACAGAGCAGCAGCACTGATACACACTGATATGACTTCTCATTGAACTGTAACAGCAGCATCCCATGACACCGCGGAGCAGCATCAAACCATGCATTCATAAATCAGGTCTTGAGAAGGTCATACGTGCTTTAATATCATTGCATCTTCATTATGGTAATTCATTGTACTCAGAGTTATGCCCAGAAAACAAACTCAGGCTATCAGTTGGTACAAAACGCAGCTTAATTCATTCCCCTCCTGTTCTGGGCAGTTTTAGAAAAGAGCTTAGGACTCCAATATTATTGATGAACTAACGTTCTGCTACAAACCAGAGTCAGCCTCAGATCCTCTGGCAGGAGTTTGCTGGCTGTTTCTTCTGGATCAAGACCTAAGGTAATCTCTTTGTAGTCAGCTCTGGAACTGTACTTATGTTAAGATCTACCTTAAGGTTTGCAGAATCAGAGTTACGTCTTTTAAATCACATCTTAAAATGCATCTTCTTTTAAAAAGCAGGCTTTACATTTACTGTGTTCTATAACTGTTTACTATTCTAACTTTATTTATGAGTTTTTCACATGTAAATAAATACTTAAAAGGGACAGTTCATCCCAAAATGATGAATGAGTTGCCAAGTTTTGGAGGTATTGGCCAAGGGAACTAGATGGGACCCAGCTTGTGACACTCGAAGCTCAAACAAAAGAAAAATGTGAAAAACTCCACAGTAATGTTTCCTTGCAGAAATCCTGACCAGGTTACTTAAGGTAACCCAGAGATCTTGTTGTGGGCTGTTCTATGGAGGGACTATTGTTTTTCTCTATCACAGTGCAGAATGAGGCATGAAATTACTGATGCATGAGAGACAAGCTAATTAAGGCAGCTGACATCACAGGTCAGCCGAGGGAGCCGCGATTCATGTTTAAATCCTGTGCTGTCACGAGCCAATCGTCCATGAGTACAGGTATTTCAGTAAAGGGAAGATAGTTCCTGCATCAAACTGCTCACAACATGGTCTGTGGATCATCTCGAGTAACCGGGCCATGGTTTGTGTAAAGAGACATTCACGTTGAGTTGTTCCAGTGTGTTTAGCATTAGACACTACAAGCTGAGTGGCATCTAGTTTCATTATATTGGAGAGAAGGCAGACCAGTATCTTCAAAACTCTGCAACTTGCAGCAGAGCTATCTGGATACTTAGTACAACAGGTGAGAAAGAACATTTGTATTTTTGATTTGTGGATAAACTGTCCCTTTCACGTTGTTTTAAAAGCTTCTATTTAAATCCCTTTTTTATGATAAATGCAGGTTATTACATCCTTGTTTTGCTCCTTTTTGTTTTTTATGAATTGTCCACTTATGCTGCCTGTCAGATCTTTTCTTAGTAATCATATCCCACGCAGGATGTTGTACACAGCAGCATCTTAGGCTGCTTTGGCTGACAAATTTTGGTTTCGAGCCAAAGCATTCAAGCCTTTGCTTGTCTTTTTTCTTTTGTCTGCACATGAAAAGGAGCCTGTAATTTCATCTGTTGGAGATAAACAGCGTCCTGAATATTTGTTCATGTCAAAATGCGTTCTAGTTTATCAGCCATCTACGAGCAGCTATTCTTCCGTTGTTCCACCTCCGTCGCAGCCTCCAGCTCGCTGCCCTCTGGCTACATCTCAATCCCCAGCCTGCAGATAATGACAACAGCTGTCCTTGGGGCTTCCATCCAAATGTCCCCCACCCCTCCTCCATCAGCCAGACGGTCAGTGGGCACGTTGAGGCCGGGCAGGCGTTCGTGTGACTTAGGACAACCCCAGTGGTGGATTTACAAAGGAAAGTAAAAAAAAAATTATAAGTTCAGGAGCTGAGACCTTTTCCAGGTATTAAAAGCCTGAAAACGTATTTTTCTAATCTGTTTTCACTATAAAACAGAAGTGGCAAACTAGAGTTGGTGATGGTTGGAATGATGGAAATAGGGACCAAGATGGTTTTGCCGAGTGTATTTTGTTTGAGTGGAGTTTGCTTTCAGATGATCTGCTTGGTAAAATGACTGTTTCTGTCAATGGAGTTTTGAACAGAGTGTCCTGGTTAAACAAAAGGGATACTACTCGAACAAAAAAGTGTATGTTCTTCATGGATCCTTTCTGTAATGTTGCCAGACACTTAGAATAACAATCTGAGCCTGTCCTGGCAACAACAAGCACATACTTTTGTGCAAACCCCCAGAAGGATTACTTTGCAGCCGGTTGTGTGGCTGCAGACGGTCTTGCTCAGTATGGACCAAATTGTGTTGCTGCCCCCAACTCTCACCTTCAGCTTGTACTCCTTCTCCTTGGTGACCTTGGTCAGCAGTTTGGCTTTCTGTCTGGTGAGCGCCTCGATCAGAGAGTCACACTGAGCCACGAGGCATGCTTCGAACTCTACGCCGTTCTCCTGAAACAGCACACACAAACACACAATCAGATCACACAAACATCTCAAGACATGTAAAAAATGAGTACAGTCTAAACTATGAGTGAAAAACAATTGATAATTGTCATAAAAATTGTTCCAGCTTCTTCTACTTGCTGATTTTACTTTTAATTATTTCAATAATTTTGAGGTTTTGAATGGAGGTTGGAAGACACAAGAATTGTAAAGGTGTCCCTTTTGGCTCAAGATAATTGTCTACCTTTAATACAAAGTAAATGTTAGGGTTAGTTATAATACTTGAATAAAGGATCGGTATACTTTCTCATTTTCAAAACGGTGACTAAAATAGATCTGTTGTTGTATTGTGCTTCACTTAGCAGCACAGAGCTGCTTTGTGTTTGTTAGTCTGACACCCAGTGTTCAACAGACTGCAGACACAAACAGTTCATACATCATATTCACCATCTGTCTGAACACCTGCCTCTCTCCCTCCAGACATACATCCATATCCATATATCATAAAATTACAGTTAACATACAGCACATTCACAAATATAATATAATCAAAGTTGCTTGAGTTCAGTAGGTTGTTGTTTATAGTGGAGAATGTGGGCCTTCATTGAGAACAGTCACAGAAAGACACAAAGAATAACCCTGAGTTTTATGATATTAAAACCATTTGTCCGCTCAAATTTCACAAATTGTTTGCAAATGTTTTTCTTTTTCGTTTTTAGGAAACAAATTAAAAAAAAATATTATGTAACGTTTTTGATTTCCACGTGGTTCACTGTTGCGTAAATGATGTGTTTGGGCTCTCTTAACCTGCCAATGTTCGCAGCGTACGTCTGTTTCAACTAACCATTGAACTGCTAACAGCAGTATCCCCGACTCCCTTAAAAATTGTGCGATTTTAAGAGTTGTTGCATGACAGGACACTTGACAAACTTTGTGACGGCAAATTCTGAAATCCGTGGTGCCTTCTTGTAAATTGGACATTAAATAGAATAGATTTTTTTCTTTCCCTGTGAAAAGCTTCGCTGTAACAGCCTGTCTGCTTCTGTGTCTAAAGTGGGTCGAACCTCCCAACAGCTGGAAAATAATATATTGATGCTAAACACATCACATTCTACAAATACAGTAAACAGTGACTAATGTTCTTTGTTGTCTGTGGAAAAAAGTCACCAGATCCCCTTAAAAAACACTACATTTCGAGACTTGAGACGCTGTCTACTACTTGTGGGCCTACTTGTTATGCATGAACATATTTCGTTCTTTCTTCAAAAGAACGTATCTGTTTGTTCCAGTGATGTAGGTATATATTTGCATATAGAGCGAGGGGAGACCTGATCACAAGTGGTCACTTGACACGCATGTTGAGACGTCTTTCATGCCAAGTGTGAACTGATGGGCTTGAAGCTGTCCACTTGTGATCAGATCAAGCAGGACGGATAATAAAACCAAATGTGAAATGCATCGGAGTCTGCAAGGGAGGAGGTTTGGATTTAAAAACACTAGACTTCCACATCGGAGACCCCTCTTTCATTTCCTATTTTTTTTTATATATTTATTGATAGAACAGCTCAAGATACAACAGGAAACATGATGAGAGAGAGGGGGAGTGACACGCAGCAAATGGCCCCCAGGCAGGGATACGAACCCAGGGCCGCTGAAGCGAGAACAAAGCCTCCGGACACGGGACGCCTGCTCTACCAAATGAGCTAAACGGCACCTCTTTCATTTCCTATATGAAACTGTTAATTCATTTGGAGGGCTTGTTGCTACTGTAGGTCTGACTGTACAGTAATTGGCCGTTAATGAAGGATCCACAGGAGTATTTCATCTCTGCTTAGAGCCCACATGATGAGGAGATGAAATGCTAGTTAAAAGTGATTTTCCAATCAAGCTTCCTCTGCCGAGTTACACACTTCAGATTCATAAAGAGGATGAGAGCTGGTGTTTCTATTTCCTCACTCCCACACTTTTCTCTCTCTTTATCAGATCCGTCTCTCTCTCTCTCTCTCTGCTCTCTGGCTCCCAGACAGAGCAAAGTAGCGCAAAGAGTAGGTTTTTCTTTTTTTTCTTTTTTTTCTTTTTTTTTTTACTTAAATGCAATCCTCTTCATTTTGCAATAAGACTCTTAAAGCCTGCTCATAGTGCCAGTGCAGACAGTCTGTGTACGTGTGTGCATGACTGGCAGATGCTGCGGCAGAGATCAGCTGCACTGCGATGCTGTCCACAGGCAAAACACACACACACACACATACACACACACACACAAATATATACACACACTCCACACGTTTGGCTGATATGGCTTGTTTTAGGTTAGCAAGTCAGTGGATTTACCGCCCTGCTGCTGTCTGATGGAGTCCAAATGTTTGTCTGTGACTGATTTATTTGGAGCTCATAGCCCATTAGCAGCGTCTCCCCCACAGCTAAATCTATTTAGTCTGGAAAAACAAGAGTGCCGACGTAAATTATGTAAAGACCTTTACACGTGGAGGGACTTGATCAGACATGGACATGGGCTCTGGAACAATCTTATACAGCCAGACCTTCATGGAGATCCTGAGACCAGAGGAATCCTGAGGCAGCAACGTGATTGGCTGGAAGTTTTAAAACAACCACTTTCAGAAAAGACGCCTCTGGTCTGAGAAAAATCGAGAGGTGCGTCGCTAAACATCGGGATACAAACTATATACTATATATAACTATACTGCACAGTCTGTACTATATTTTATAGTGTGCTGTCTTAGTGTAAAATAAATTCACATGTTTATATAGAAACAGGAAATGCTTCCAAGATCCTTCTGAAGCAGTTTACCACACATTAATATTTAACATTTGTTCCAGCTGTGAGCGGTGCCTCTTCTGTCTACAGTGGTAGGAAGTAACTAAGTGCATTTACTGGAGTACTCTACTGTAATCTACATTTGCGAGGTGCTTTTACTTTACTTAAGTACTTTAAACTTAATGTTACTCAATGTTGCACTGTTAACTTTACTTGCTACTTGACATCATATTCATCTGACAGCTGGAGTAGATAGTGGAAATGATACTCGCTGAAACATATTATCCATTTACTAAGCATCAGGCTATCAAACTCTATATTAAGAGCTAATGGATTAAAGCATCAGTGATGATATTTCAATAACTTTCTATAATAAAGATGCCACATTGATTCCTCTCTACTACATTTATTTGATACATTTAGTCACTAGTTTCAGATTCAGATTATTCAGTGTTTATAGGCTATTTATTGTTACTTAATACCAATCAGATAGTGTAGTGGGCAGATGTTGCATCAGAGCCAAAGTACCTAGCACATTTTTAAATTAGTTTATTTAATTAGCAATCTGACAGATCACAGATACCGATAATCGGTCTACTCCTTTGACCCACCCAATAGTCTTTGTGACAGCAAAATAATGATTGCTCTTGGAAATGCTAGAGGGAGATAGATATTCCTCTTTAATTTGAATCTTGAATGATAGACTTCAACTTGCACCAGACTATTTTTACATCTACTTTTACTTGAGTTAATGACCTGAGTGCTTCTTCCACCACTGCACACAACAGAATCAAAACCTGCTTAGAATGACTGTAGTTCTGAACTGGGTCACAGCTGAGTGTAATTTTATTGGGTTAAAGTATTATACAAAATCCATCAAGTCAACTTTTGTGCTTCAGTATCCTGAAAAAAGCAGATGTCTGCCAAAGCCGGATAATCTTCAGTTTTATGATAGACCACATCCATCAGTTTTATGTTGTAGTTGCAATGCATTCTGGGCGACTGGGGTCAATGTTAGTGAGGAAACTGGTATCTGCATCTTCTACCATAAATTCCTCTCAGTACACGCAGGGTTACTCACTCAAATTTACAACTATAGTGACGTGTTGTAATCTACAGCTGTACATGTAGCTACAGACGGGATTAAGATGTGTGTAAACAGTATATTTCACAAAGAATTAAGTATACAGGTGTTTTCACAGGTGTGCCGTTACCTGTATCTGCTGAAGCATGTTCTTCAGTTGAACCAGGAACTCCTTGGCATCTTTAGCTTTGTCGGAGACACCGTTCAGGGCCTGGGAGAGCGCACACTGCAGAGACACACAGATAAAAAGAAATTAACCAGCTACATCATTGGACACGATCACATTACTGTGTGGATGAGGCTCCGTCAATAGACCAGTACAACCAGTGAAGTGCTGCTCTGAGGTTGAGGCGCTGGTCCGTTGTGTAATCAATAAACTCAATGGACCATTCTCATTGTATGCTCAGATTACATCTGACCCTGAAAAAGGGAAAGGCTCTGTATTGTTTTAATAATCAGGGTCGACTATTACTGTACTATAAATCCAGGCTTAATTTGAAAACAGCGTCACTTGTCGTGCCTTCACTTCAAGACTAAACCAAATCAGAAACATCAGAAAAATAATCCTCAAGCTGGCATCTAGTTAAGGGTTAGTTTTAGCTATTTTATTCTAGGTTTTTGTTTATTTTTTCAAATGATTATCTAGGCTCATATTATTTAAAGTTCTACGACAATGATATTATGTTTGGAAGCTAAATATGTGTGTCCAAAAATGTAATATGTTGTATATTTCTATTTCATTTTTCGGAGCATAACTAGCTTTTCTGGCTCTCTTGCACATTCTGCTATTGTATATGTGATATTAAATACATTAAAATCCACTGCAGACTTAAACAAGCAAGACAGAAATAAGAATAAAAAAATAATCTTACATTTTGCCCTCCCACATCTATGATAGCAAATTATGTAAAACAATTACATAACATTGAATGAACACAGGAAAAATACCATGAAATAATTAAATCTTTACTATTTGCCAAAAAAGCATGTCACCTCAGTGTAAATTATATATATATCCTCTTCATTATGAGCCGAACAGCAAGGGCTTAGATCTCCGTACTGAGGCTAATGCATTTGTCACTCTGTGATCCTCATTAATTGTCTCTATTTACTGGAACGCTTCCTCCAATTTTCTACCTAATTTCCATGGAATAGCTATGGGCGATGTATATTTATGATGTGAAAATAGTCTCTATATCACTATCAACAGCTGTTTGTATATCTGTGTACCGATTTGATGCTTGTAAAAGAGAAGTCAGGGAGCAAAAATGATGACCAACGTTTAATTTGTTTGACTGAATAATTTCATTTTATTGGTCTCCAGTTAATTTTCCAGACACAACTCTCAGTGGATTTCCGACTCCTTCATTAACACCTAGGACCTCTTAAAAAGCAATAAATATCAAAAAAATTAAGCTTATCGTTTTCATTTATTCATACTAAAGAAATAACTAGCATGTTGAAAGATGAGCAGCAGCTTAACAGAAGATGACAGTGAACAGGAAGCTAATGTGCAGCGCATCTCAGTCCTGCAGCTGCTAGCTCAGATAAAATGCTGTAGCTGTGAAAACTATAAACACCAGTTAATTAACATGTTGAACCTCGGCAGTGCTGCTCCTTCTCTGCATATATACGAACCTAATTTAAGCCTTCAGAGTCCAACAAGCTTCAAACGGAAAATCCTTCAACAAAAATAAATAGAGCAGCTCGGACAACTCTCTCATGTTTAGTCATCAGGTTATTTCTGAAAAATGTTCTTGCATTTTTAAACCTGATGAAGTTTGTTTTTTGTAATGATGATTTGCATGACAATGTGGTGTTGGCTGAAAGACCTCCTCTGTTTAAAAGTATCCTTTGGAAATTGTGGCATTGTCTACCAGTTGGGTACATGATGATGTCCACAGTGAAATATCATGATGATGGTGTCATTGTTGGTGAGCGGAGGGTTAACAAGAAACAGGACATGGAGACGTAACTTTATGGCCTTGAGCAGCAACACTTCCTCTCTTACATGTCTTGAACAACAACCCCTGTCTTAAAGTGACTTTGAGGAGAGGAATTTCTTTTTTTTTGCACTCTGGCCATTCAAATCACAGTGTTATAATGGTTAGTGCTCACTAATCGATGAGTAGAACGTATACATATGTATATGTATATCTATGTTTTCCTGCACCATGATGTCCGGCTGCAAGATATATTGGGAAAGTATTGCATTGAAATTGTTTGGTTTTCTGCTAAATACATATATTGAAGAAAAAGAATTGTTAAATAGCTCTATTTGGAAACAATTAATCATTCTAGAATAATTGGGTTGAGTCTTTAGTGGAGTGCATTTTCTCAAACAACCAAAGCAGTCTCTGTTTTGTTTGATGAATAAATCAAGAATGATTGGCTGTGCACTCACAAGCAAACAAACTCTCAATGTCCAAGAACCCGTAATTCCAACTACATCATGACATTTTAGACATACTTTCTCGTAGATATATCATGGGAAAAGAGAACAGTGCAAGTTGTACTTTTGTATCAGCAGTTAAAACAAAGCAGCATGATGGGTCAGAAAAGTGTGTGTGTGTGTGTGCGTGTGTGTGTTGGTGTGTTGGTGTGTGCATCAGTCACTGGTAGACAGGACAAAGAAAGGAAATGCACACTGTTAAACACATGCCAAGCTGTGATGAATCTGCTCCACTATTGCCACACCCACATTCCCCACCTGCTCCTCTTTCTCTAAACACACACACACACACACACACACACACACACACACACACACACACACACACACACACAGCCAGAAGGCGATAATATCAAGTGGGCGTCCCTCCCTTTTTGTTACTAGACATAATAAATAACAGCTGTATTTGCTGCATGGAACAAAGATCAGAATCATGGCGTGATCATCATATTCTTTAGATTCTACACTGAATAAATCTACTAGGTCATAAGAGGATAAAAATAAGCATGTCCACATGCATCATATAGAAAGGAACAACAAATCATCTGCAAAAAAGTGCTGAAAAAATGCTAATAATAGTTTGTTTATCACTCTAGGTAATCATTAAATGTGAAGCAGCAGTCAGAATTGATATAATGTATACAATTCTCTTTGACCTTTGTAGAACTATTGTGTTTTTTTATTGATGATTGTTTATATTTTACGAGGAAAAAACTGAATACTTTGAGATGTAAATAAATAAATAATGTAAACATAATAAATGTTTGATTTTATATCAGAGTCATTTAAAATAAAAACAGGATTCTGTGAATAATGAAGAAAAATGTAGAAAATGAGTAAATGATCAATAAATGATCAATAAATCTTTCGAAAATCATCTTGTAGAGTGTTGATCATTATACATTTCTTCACTTTCTCTATTTCCACTGAATCTAAATCCAAAACTAAATCTCCCACCACATACACAGTCAGTCAGTCAGTCAGTACACTGTATGCATAATCCCCTCTGCACATCTCCACAATAACCACTCCACCCCCACACTACACACACTCACACTCACACTCACACATTGATCCTATCCCTGTCCATCCCTCTCGTGTGCACGTGCTGTCCGGAGTCAGGAGGAGGGACGCGTGGAGGTCATGGTTCATGAATCCAACCAACCCTTCTGTGGAGCTTCTCGCTGCTCCTCACCAAGAGGCCATCTGGCCCAGCAAGCTGTCTGGCCTGTGTGCGCCTGTGTATGTGTGTCTGTGTGTGTTAGTGTTTGCATGCCAAGATGCTAACAAGGGGATGACGGATGTGCCATACGAGCGCCGTCCTGGCACATCATCCCCTCCTCTCCGATTTGTTGTGTCTGGTTCTTTATTCATTCGACGGCTGCTCAGCTCATCAGGTCAAAGTTCTGAGCTACATCCTCCCACCTGCCTGACTTCTGCCTCCTTCATTCACAATAGTCAACCTCTTAAATTCATTCATTGATTTTATTAACCTACTAGTTATTATTGCTACAGAGTATTGGTGAGCTGGAGTCTATCCCATCCATTGTGTGGCAAGCAGGCTGTGAGAGGATTTAGTCACAGTCTCAAAGCTCTGGCCAAATATGCAGCATTGTCAAATTCTGCACTGCTACTTAGGTTGTATTTTGTTTTTGTTTGTCTCATGTCATTCATTCATTGTTTCCTATTTCATCTTCATGATCTTCCATTGTATCAGTTTCTTCACTTCCTGCCTGAAACTTGTATGTTTCCCACCGGTGTGATTGCCTGTCCTGCTCTGATTAGCTTCACCTGCCCCTCGCTACCCTTGTGTATTTAGTCCAAGTACTACTCTTTCTGTGCCAGTTTGTCTTTATGCCCGGTTTCAAGCTTTCAAGCATGTTTCCTTGTGTTTTGTTCTCCAAGGTTTACCAAAGAGGATGGTGTGTTTACTGGGGCAACTGCAGATCACAGTCCCTGGCACTAGCACCGTGGTAGCAGAAGATGCTTTCACATGATGCCCGAGTATGAGCGCTTCTAAAGAAGTCTTTTTTGACTGCTTTATTTAACAAATTAAACCCTATCTTGAACAGGTTCTTATAATCCCAATCTTAATGTATGTACCTTTTATCTTTACATATCAAACCAATTTAAATTGCCTTATATATATAAATCACCTTATAAAATGGAGCACAAATTAGGGTTTAATCAGGAAAAGCCATGGACCAAGGGAAGTTTGCTTATTTTTCTTTGAATGGCTGTTTACTGGATTCTTTCCTGCTCCCTGTCAGATTAGTTTGCCTGTTTGGACTGTTTTCTGGTTTTGACTCTTGTCTGCCTCACCATCCCGTAAGCTTTTGTACCTTTTTGTCTAAATAAAATCACTGAACTGCACTAACTCTGCCTCTGGCCACTACATTTGGGTCACTTATGTTCTTACTACTCTGAATGCACACGTCTGATGAGCACAAAACATTGTTACAACAGTAAACGCAATACAAAGAACAGAAACAGATGGAGGCAACTGTCTCCTGCGATGTAAGAACATCTAAATCTGCATACACAGGGTTAGCTGGGTTATGCTTATATGCTCCTGATTCACATTAGCAAACAAGTTCAAACTCAACATTTGCAGTATTCTTCTTCCACCAAGGAAATATGAACTATTGTGAGCTACTTAATAATAACATTACTTTGTAGATTTCCGGCATGTGGTCTAATTAATTAGATGTAATTGAGCAGCTGTTTAGACAGATTACAGCACTTATCACAATGTTGTAAACATGAGAAACCTTTTATATTTATTGCAAAGCTATGAAATGACCTCTTTGATCAACTAATGGTTTGTGTTTATTGCCTTAGCCTTTCTTTTGGAACACAGATTAAGAGGTCATCAAGCCAAATTCAACATAACTTCTTTCATTATTCTATAATTAAAAAACATTCTGATTTCATGTATAAATTGCTGTCCAAACCAGAACAGAGATCCAAGGGTGTTTTGCAAGAATACATTTTTAAAGGTTTAAAATATGAGTTCAAACAAAAGACAATTCTTCATACCAGGTCTGCATACAGTCACCACCACAGTATCCCGCTCTAAATTTGGCCACAGTCACCATGCATCAACCTACAGTAGATCCCAGTAAAACTGCACATAACAGTGTAGAAATGTGACAAGTCTGCCCTGCAGGAAGAGAACCAGTGAGCCACTGAAGAGACTTGGAACAAAAGAGAAACACGGAAACATGAAAAAATCATGTAGAGGAAGGGAAATTGAAAGTGGAAAATAACGAGAAATTCATCAGAGCGAAGATCAACGCACCTGCTGAGCAAAAATGTACATCTTGAATTCCAATTTCTTCCCTCCTTTTGTTTCTTTTGTTCTCCTCCCCTTGACCTTTTTCATCCCATATTACTTCTCCAAACAGGAGTGTCATTTTTCTTTTTCCCCGCTGTCAGCACCCTCAGCTCTGCTTTCAGAGCCGAGTGCTATTATCTCATTATCTTATTATAGGAGCATTGAAGGACCATTTATGCAGTCTGTGACATTCAGAGAGAGCGGTGACATTCATGGAGGCACAGCTGTGTTAGTGCACTGATACGTTTGAGCTCAACAAATATCAGGATGCAAGGGAGGGAGGAGGAAGCAAAACTGATTCACAAGGTTTATGTGCTTTTGATGCTGAAACAACAGCTAACTGGAGAATAGGGCGAGCGTTTGAACTGCTAGAAACTTCCGAAATCTGTATAATACAGAATTATTGCTATTATTGGTGAATGGACACTGACCACATGCAACAATTACAAAAACTAAATCCAATGTTCAGTAAAAAAAAAAAAAAAAAAAGATGATAGATGTCTCTGTACCAATGAAGGATGTGAGGTTACAGGTTTAAAGAGGGTTATAAATCAAATATTCAGCAGAGACCTTGCAGAATGTAAACTAGAGCAAGGCTGAATTTTTGTATTCTGGTAGGGCAGACTGCAACACTCCACTACAATAACAACCCCTATCCCACTCCACAAAGTGTCACATTCTTCTAGACACAAGCATATACTAGAAACCAAAGATCACTTCCTGGATTTGAGCTGAGACAACACCAATAATTGGTGAATTATTGAAAAAAGTCAATCTTTTGTCTCGTTCCTCAAGTCACTGTTGACTTCCTGTAAAAAAGAACAATCTTTTCCTAATTCCTTTGAGAGCCTATGTAACCATTATACTAAATGTGTTGCAGATATGTAGACATATAACAATCTGCAAGGTTGCAGATACTCTGAAGTGCAAACCCAGTGTTTCCCACATGTATATATTTTTATTTATTTACACACAGGTATAACATCTGCCAAAATGTATTTGACTACCATTTTGGTATTTCTTATTGTTTTAACCTGTCCAAGAGGATGACGCTTTCTGTAATTGATTAACTAGGTGATAATCTGCCCACGGTCTTCCCCTCTTGAATACTGTCAATCACACATGCTCTGCAGAGAGAGAGATGCTCGCTGGTATCACATCCCTCCTGTAAACACACTCCTCTGACTTGACCTCTCCAATTTGATGTAGGCGTACTAATGCCATTGTTTTATTCAAACCTGTAAGTGCAAATAGTTGTGTGATGTCGTTGGGTTCATAGAATCACAGGTGATCCTCAACATGAGGTGTTTTTTTGGGGGGGGTCACTTCATGAAATACTTACTGATGAAGAAAGCAGATAATGTTGCTGGCAGAGAGGAAAAGCAAGGCAAACCTGTGTGCATGCATTGAGGATGGCAAGTGAGGCAACATTATGTCATGTAGACAAACGCATTTGGGTCTCATTCTCAGGTTGTCAAAATCCACATTGTGCATCCCAAGCTTACCAATAATTTCCTCATTATGTCAAGTTGAATGAGACTTACTGAATACTAGTTTAAAAATTTAAGTGTAATAAATGTTTTATTCTTTGGTGGCGCTTTTGAAGGTAGTTGCAGTCAGAGACAGTCAGAGACAGTCAGAGACAGGCAGAAACGCCGGCCTGTAAGCCTACACAAAGCTGACAGCACTACATGAATACATATTGAATTCAATTGAAGTGCTGTTAACAGCATCGCTCTCTTGAAAGTTGACCATCTACTCTGACCTGTGATTGATCGATGTGGGTTGAATGTTCAATGGAGACTATTTATTGTTCTGTGTGTTTCAGAGTATTGTATAGCCAGTGGAAAAATGCAGTGTTCAAACGGCTGAACTTGTGAATAAATGTATTTATAAAGACAGAACAAGCCTCTCTGTGGTCTGAGTCCTGTCCAACATCTGAGAAAAAACTTTTGTGAATCATTGTTCATTGATGACTTTGAACAATTAACCATTTTTGACATGAGTTTTTACATGTTAGCACTATTCAAGGCCAGAAACTATAGTACAGGCACAAATACTGTTCTTTTAATGCAATGGTTTGCCTCCTTAACATGTTTTCTTTGAGAGTAGTGGAAAGATTGAGTTTGTTTATTTTAGACAGATTCTCTTCTAGAAATGTACGCAAGATATTTGATATTTAATTGGATAATTCCCTGTTATCAATCCAATCTCCAGAATAAATATTAGCCAACTACCTTTCTGCAAACAACAGATAGTTCAAAACATTTTCTATTTATCGTTTGTCACAATGCTGTGCTTATGATCTGGTTAGGTTTAGGCACAAAACCACTTGGTTAGGGTTAGGAAGGCATCATGGTTTGACTTTAAATACCTAATGAATAGAGATGGTCCGACTTCCCAAAAAAATCTTTTGGTCACAACAGAAACCACTGAAATGCCTGCAGGTCTGTTTAAAAAACGCCTGGTTTAGATGCCGCAAAAGTGAATGGAAATGTCTCTATTTGTCCGTACGTATATCCAGTGGTGTGACTCAAATGCTTGTCCCCAATTTGGTAGCTTTGTTGGCCTCAAGACCTCAGGTTAAAGTTCAACAGGTGAAAACTAAGACATAGAGACAGTTGATCATTGCTGGACTGAAAATAGGTTGTGGTTGTGGTTTTCACTGGCTGAGGTCAGATTTATTACTGACGGATTGGAAAACAGCATGGTCCAATGGTCCACTTTGAGTCAGAGATTCTTTTATTGGATTAGCTAAAAGATTAGTTTCTTAAATGAATGTTCACTTTCACGAAACTTTGTTAATGTTGTAGAGGAACAGTTGCGGTGAGTAATCTCAGAGAGAGGATGGGGTGACTGTGACCCACAGTAGAACAATAGGCAGCTCTTATGCGTTTGGCTGTCAGCCGGGGAGTGGTGGATGGTGGTGTTGACCTTGTCAAAATGATACCCAGGGGACATGGAGGAGGGGATGAACCCCCTCATGTACCTCCCCACCTCCCCTCTAATTTCCTCTCATTTGCATTTAGAAGCCTTCACGACATCCCTAATCTCTTTTTTTTCATTCACCATAAACACCTCTCTTCTCACGAGGGCCTTTGAATTGGTTCTGATATTCTCGTATAAGCTAGAATTAGTCCTGACATATCACATTTATTTCTTTCCTCTCTTGGGATAGGCAGAAACAGCCTACTGAATCCACTTCGGCCAAAAGAATCAACAGAGCCAATCATTTAGTTCCCTAAATTAATAGCACATTTGATAAATATGTTGCTCTGGTATTCTAAAATGCATGAAGCACACACCACATGAAGAGCCAAAGTGAATCAGTGGCAGATTGCAGGGTGAGATCAGCTACAGCCAAGAGCCAGTTATAGATGATGCAGCTGCCTCCGCAGTCTCCTCTGTGTGCGTCATGGTGCACACTCACAGCTCTCTTTTAGACGTCAATATACCCATGTGTAAAAAAGAAATTATATTTTTTCATGGTTTTAATATTTTAACACACCTTGAACTACTGTGCAGTGAAAAGATGACACGCTCAAGAAATATCTGAAACATTGTCAGAAAATCTGGAGCAAGCGGTGGTTAAAAAGACAACACATTGGGGTATTTCATTCTTGTTGTGAGCTGGAAAGTGATGACTGATCAGGTTTTGTAATATTCTTTCGAGTCACCCCAGAGAAGAACTACAGGCTGCCGGAAAGGTTTACACCACGGATAAGGTGTCAAAATACTATTAACAGACTTCAGGACTGCAACTCACCATAGGAGCAACTGATGGTCACTTTGAGGTTTTTGGCAAGTACCAATTAGGCTAGCTCAATCAGGTGTAAAGCTGAATGGAACGGTATTTTGACAGATATTGCGATTAGTGGGAATGACAATATGCTATCACAATTTTCTTGAAACTATTAAAATCATGATGATGTGACATTTGTTGGGGTCTGTATGGAATACTAATGACCGGAATCGGCACTAACACCGGGCATGTGCGAGGCGTGTTGCTATGGATACGCACGCTATTTGCTTGCTGTCTGTGTAATTGTCTGTTTGAGAGCAAGGCAAACTGACTGAACTTCATCATACACAGACAAACAAAGACTGAACATGTCGAATCTGACCAAACATCCCCAAACATAGTCAAACACAGACAGCCAACAATTGTCTGTGCAAAATTCACCAAACAACCACATGCATGCTGGTGTCGTCAAAGCTGCAGTTGCTATAAAAACTGACATAAACATGGTTAAATGCAACTAATATATAGGATTGTAGTACTCAGTGTATAGCTGTATAAGAAGCCACCAAAACCAATCAGTCTTCACCCCTCAGTCTAGTCAGCCAGCTGTGTTACAGTATTAGTGTTTCACATCTGTTGGAGGTCAAAACCAATCTCCTCTCCCCTTCCTCTGCTTCATCCTCTCATCCACCATCACCCAGCCACCCAATCCTCCGCTGCTCGGCTAAACAGCCATTTTAAGGCTAATACAGCAGGATCGTCCGCTACACAACAGCTTCAGTAGTCACAATAAAAAACAAAAGTGCCATTTAGCCTAACCCTGAGCAAAACAAGAATCTGCTAGCTGAGTTTAAGTAAAAAAAAAATCCTACATATCAGGAAAAATAAATCCAAAATAAATAAATTTGTGAGAATGGCTATAGTCACTGTTTTAATAATAGAACAAAAGCAACAAAATAAGATTTCAGAGATATAATGTATATATGACTGATGGGATTAAGGAGTAACAGCTATGTATATGTACATTTCTATGGGTCATTTAGATACAAATACACTGATTACTACAGAGAATATCCTTTCTTTCTGGTGTCATTCTGTCTGACTTGGTAAGATACAATGCACAGAAGAGTGCCAAGAGTCTGCAGCCACGCTAGCTGCTCTGTCGGGCACAGCAGTGCTTTGAGCTAAATGCATCATCCCCATCCTAATGCTAACACGCTCACACTGACAAAGTTGCATGCTGATGTGAAGCAGTTATAATGTTACAGCCCAGTATCACTCCGGACCATCCAACAGAATCGCCAATCCACTGGAGGATAACGTGTCAGTGTCACGTTTTTGCCTCGTCTTGGCATGAAGAATCCACACAAGTGGTAATAATACGTGTTAGATGGAACCAGTGAGGGAAACAAAGAACATAGTATAAAGACTTGTTCAGGCCTTTTACACACTAATAGTGTTGTAGTGTCAAACTTCAATACAGTATCTTGAAAAACAGGTAAAAATGTATTCAACATTGAGGGCATAAAATTTCAGATATTATGAAAAGATAAATATAACAAGCTTGTGTACTAAGGTAAGAACGACAGCATCTTTGTTAATTTACTTCTGGAGGAGATGGGACAATGAAGACAATACAATGTTTCTAAGCAAACTTTATTTTGAAAGTCTAACTGAACAACTTGTCATGGTTTGGGCTTTTGGTTAGTTGTTTCCTATGTTTTTTTTTGATAGATAAAGTCTTTGTGTGTCCTGTTTTACTTTGCCCTTCCTGTCTTTGTCTGTCTTTCCATTCCTTTTCTGTGTACATCTGTGTTTCATTTGTTCATCAGCCTTTGTGTATGTAGGTAAATCTGTGTTCGTCTTTTACCCTTTGTTGTAGGTTGGCCTGTTTCCGTCATGCGTCCCCCTCCCCAGTCATCGATTGTGTTCTGTGTCCTGCTTTGTTCTTCGTGGCTTCTGGTTTGTCTTCAGTTTTGTATCTCTTTTAGTTTTTGCCTTGGACTTTCCTTTGTCTGCCTTTTGTTTCTTACAATTTGGAATTTGCACTTTGGACATCAGCTTTTAAAAAGCTAATGCTAATAAGATAAATAATAACAAAATTAATAACAATATCAACCTGCCTTCCTCTGTTTCTGTTTTTGGGTCCTTTTCTGATGAAATGTGACACCATTAATTTCAGAACCACATGATAAGCCATCCAACGGAAGTAGACCAAGCGACGACCTTGTGACCGACATCATCATAGCTAGGGCTGTGCCACTAGAGAATCAGATTGACTTTTGTGTTTTGCAAGAGTTGCTCACAGAAAACCAATGCGTATGTGGAGCAGATGTTATTCTGCGCGCAGAGCAGAAAGCCTCAACACTATTAAAAAACTGCTACAGGAAGCTTTTTAACCATCTATACTTGAAAAACATCAATATTTATATCATATACAGTTCAGCGCTCAACCATGTCCGGTGCAGCTGTGCAAAAAGAAAGGGTTAATGTAAACTTGTTTTGCTTCAGTCGTCTCCATGAGTCAGCACCTTTTACATGCTCATAAACATTTTAACTGCCTATTAATTATGAACCATAAAACAGTACTAATACATCGCAGTAAAATGTGGCACTCAAGTTCACCTTCATGTTCCTTTATTTATCTATAAATCAAAAGCAAGACCCTGCAGAGACAGAAAAAGCGACTTCAAACACTCCCACGTCTTCTCCCTATGATGAGCCCTTTCACAGTTTGCCACCCGACCAGAGCACAACACACTGTCACATCCTCTCCAGAGAAATTGATTCCTCCCCAGTCGTCTCCGATAAACCGTAACAGGGATCAGTGGATACAGTCAGAGCTGCCTGAATGAGCTCCAGGAAGAAGGAGGAAGCCTCGTTTTATCACCCTGATTCTTCCTCGTGGGGGTTAGCTTCAGAGGCGAGAGCGCCCGGGCAACAAAAGTGCTGCAGAGCAAAGAAGAACAGCCCCTCTGATCAATAATTGATCAGGGCATCTTACATATTAATAAATGCAAAGGGTAGGTATATTGCCGAGGGCATAATTGTCGTAAAACGAGTGCAGATTAGGTTTGTTGGAGATGATAAATCTATTATGGACCGTCATCGTGGGACACTGTACATGTTTCTGTGCTCTGCGTCCTCCACTGTTACTCTACAATTAACGTAACACAAGCTCACATAGAGGCTGGCACACACACACACACGCACGAGACTCATCTATAGGCATATAATCTGCTGTTTAATTTATTGGGTTTCCTAATGAATGAGCAGCCACCGGTAACCATGGTAACGATGCTCATTGTTCCACTATAGAATGTCCACACTCTCCTCAGAGGTCTGGCATCAGCACTCATCTTGTTACCGAAAATAGATCACAAATACTCTCTCACTCTCTCTCTCTCACACACACACACACACACACACACACACACACCGCACACACACCGCACAGCCCTAGACTGGGCTCACAACAGTTACACACAGCCTTTTCTGCAGAGTGTATGCAGCCAGAGGAGAGGAAGTGTAGTAAAGTGTGCATTAACCTACATGCACAAGTCCAGCAGCACAGCCTTGAGTCACTCTGTGTGTGTGTGTGTGTGTGTGTGTGTGTGTGTGTGTGTGTGTGTGTGTGTGTGTGTGCGTGTGTGTGTGTGTGTGTGTGTGTGTGTGTGTGTGTCTGTGTTGGTGTGTGAGTTATATTCTCATGACATTGTAAGGACAGGAAATCTGTCAACATGGTCATGTTCAGGGGACTGAGCTCCCACGTGGGGGCAAAAATCCGGTCACCACAAGGTTAACCATTCATTTTACGATAAGGACCTGGTTTTAGGGTCAATGTTAGAATTAAAAATAGACTCCACATCATCTATCCTGTCAAAAGCATATCACACTTCTATAACATTGTTGGACTATCAAAATCAATGCAACAGAACGAGAGATATCACCTTTTCTCTTAGAGATTATCATGTTTCCATTCTTGATACTGATTCCCATACTTCCCATTATCTCTTTAGTTGCACACAGGTGTATGGGATGCTGCTGGAAACTAGCAGGGTCCTTTTTCTAATAAATTAACTGTTATCGCATCAGAGCAAAGACTTGAGCTGTTGATACTGATTCATGCATTTAAGGCAGTATCAGAGACATTTTTGACACTGCTGTCAGTGTCAGAGCAACCCTGTTTTATATTCTACACATATGTCATTCTCATCAAAACATGGCACCAAGATTACCCACCATGAAGCTCGACTGCAGGCCGTACAGTCTGAGATTCAGGTGTGTTATGCCAGTAGCAGCTTGTGTAGCTTTGCGGAGCTGTCCTGCAGTAGAGATGAGGAGTGGGCTAGCTCATGCTAGACTCAGAAAAGGCTTTTTAGACATACAGTACTCCCCAAGACCTAAACACACTTCAAGCACTTAATTTATCTTTGCATTAGCTGTTTCATTTATGCTGGACAATCACCAGATCTTTCTTTCACTGCTTTGCCACCAGCTGACTATTATCATCCAGTCACGTTCATAGAGGTCTGAGGAGCCACTGTGCTACAATAGTTTATGTTATAGATATTTGCTATAGGTAATAGCTCTGAGAGCAAAATCCTTGTTGCTGCTGGACTCAACCTCATTCGTAGATCTCTTTGGACAAAAACTTAAATGTAAATGCTTGAATTCTTTGAGAGCTCTATTTGAAAAAAGAGCCTTTTTCACTCAATCTAACTTCAACCACTCAGGGATAAATGGTGAATTCCTTTTACACGTGTTTCTGACAGCTGACCTTACTTTTGAAAGTTTTTCTTCCTTTCCTTCTTCTTGAATTATTTATGTAGGAACAGTTAAAGAAGATATTTCAATAGAAAAGCTGAGCCTGGATAAGGATGAACTGACTGATGTCAAATGCAATTATGTTCTGCACTGAATAAGGACTTGAAATAAATAAAAGTCCAAAACAGAATGAAGACTGGGTCATGGTTAACATTTATTCAGCCAGGTGAAGAGCCATCATGTTTAGCAGGTTCTCAGTAGTTCCCTGAAATGAATCAACGGAACGTCCTCACAAAAAGTGCCCGACATATTAGTGTGTGCGTGCCCGGGCCTGAGGTAACAACAGGCGAGTGAGGCTGACCTGACGTGGTCGGCGAGCTGCCATCTGGAATGAGGTTAGTCTGGCACGGCCGGTCGGCACAGTTCAGCACTCGCTCTAAATTACCTCAGTTACAGCGTCCCCGAGAGATGAAAGCTCCTATTTTTGTGATAAAACTGTCGGAATTTCATTATAACAAGTCCTGAGGCGCTGAAAAACTGAAATCAGAAATAAAGAGGAGCATGTTTACTACTGAAGCACGAGTCATTTGACAATTATTTGACCAGCTGATGTTTATGTGAGCTCTGACCTGAGACCAAAAGCTGCCACTCTGGTTTTTATATCACAAACTGCATGAGCACATTCACTTCTGTCATGCAACCCATAAATACTACGTTTTTCCCCCGTGACGTACTGAAACAATGTGATTGTGTGATGTTGATTGATGCACAAATGCATGCCGGCTATATGCATTGAAGATCTGGCGAACATTCCATGCTTCACACAGTATTGCTATAAATATTTTGGATCCACATGAAAGCTTCATGAACAGAAACAAACCACATCACAGAAAACAGCAAACAGGCGGCAGGCAGATCGTAACATGCTTGTCAAAATGTTTTGTCAGTCCTGACAGACCAGAAACAAGCAAGACTAGATGTTTACTGTCAATATTAAATGATGTAACATGAGAGGAAGTGGGGAAACAAAGTCTGATTTCAGTGTATCGTATACTGGAGGTACACTTTAAAGCCACCAGTGAACGTAAAGGATTCATATCTGAAGACAGCCCAAAAAAACACAGTGAGTTCTCCGTCTTGATTTTTCGTCTGCTCGCCTCATGACTGATGCCAGAACTGTGTCACAAATCTGCGTCTTTGCATTTCCCAGGATAAACATGAGTACATACAAACCAGTCTTCCTGCTACGCCACCTGTGCTGAGAGCAGTTGTGCTACTATACCAGAATAAATCTTAGAATCAGCCCCACACCCACTGACCATCTGGATTTCTGTCTTTACTCTCACCACCACACACTTGGTGACACCACACAAAGCTGAATAAATACTTATATGGTATTTCCTTCTCTCCATTTCTATTGGCTGACATCTCTGTGAACTTGCCGACAAATGTTACTAACATGCTTCACTTAACATTGAATTGTGCACATAAATTATAAAACAATGTGAGAGTGCATCAGTTGATATGAACTTATTAGACAGTTTAATGCAAGCATGATAGTACAGTTATTAGCTCAACTTCCACTGCCAGATTTAAGTCAGGTAAATATTATGAGAATCAGTTGAGTCAGACCAGGATGCGGTCTCCAAATGAGCCATTTTAATAATGGACTTGGCACTAAAATCTTGATACAGCGTTGGAGACGGAGCCCCGTTCGTCGCACCCGAAGTTTGACTTCCCGGTATAAAATTACCCAGATCCTCTGCAGCTAACTTCCGGTTTGCCACCTGGATAACTTGAATGGTAATAAAGTTAATTAATTGAGTTACTCTTCTAGTCTTATCAATGTTATTGGACCAAATTATGTATCAAATTATGATAGTGAAACAAGTCATTGTGCGGGAGTTGTGACAATAAAACACAAAAAATGTATCTTCCATTTTACAGCCTGTCTTTTACAATGCATCATGTTATGTCGTATTTACACAGCTTGGCGACTACAAAAGGTGGCTTCAAAGCCTGACGCTCTTCCTGGGGGCTGATGCTCAGAGTGGTGGATTTTGGCCGTTAACTTCCAGCTAATTCAAAAATGGGCAAAGAGGTGAAGCCTTGGTCGAGCTGATGGAAGCGCTAACTATCATTCAGTGCCCAGGCTTTGATCATATAGGCCTAAATAAATTTCAAACAAGTACATTTCATAAAAAATCATCCCAGTAATATGGGCTATTGTGGGGAATGATTCACTTTCGGAGCCAGCCTCAAGTGGCTATTTGAGGAACTGCAGTTCTGACACTCCGGCATTGGCTCCATTTTTTTCTGCCTCACAGGTTGCCACTTGATTGGGACCAAAACCTGATGAACACATTAACTACTGCACGGGCCAGTGTTTATACTGTATATCTGCTAACAAAACTGCAGGCAACTCACCATTTCTCATCTACCAAATCACCTAAACAACTACTTCAAATAAGGAATTATTGATCAAAAAAATAATAACAGGATTCACCAACTATATGGGCTATTTCTTACCTAAAATATATTAAGAAGTGGGTTCTAGTCCATGGGACATGATTTTGGTGCTGGTTAATTGTGTCCAAAACGAACAAAAAAGGTCCATGTTCATGTCTGAACATGAGATATCAACTGTTTTTCACCATATCTGGTTAAAGATCTAAAATCATTGTGGTCTGAAATTAAAATAGACGAAGACATGTTCTTTTGAAAAATGCCAATTTGAGCTGAATTTTGCTGATCAAGATGATCTTTAAACAATGATTGCCATATGAAGAAACCTGTCATAAAATGTGACTTTCAGCAGGGGACAGAGGTGCAAAAGAGTATGTGAGGCTGAACGCTCATATTGTAGAAAAGAGAGAACTGACTACAGCAACAGCAGCAGCAGCTTTGTTTCACCGTCTAAAGCAGCAGACAACAACAACAACAACAAAAACAAGGGTCGATTGAAAATGTTCAGAAAACTCGAGAACAGGTCCCAGCAGAACATGAAGATAAATCAGGTGACAGAAGGAAGCGTAGGGAGACACATGACAGAATTTCTAAACAGCCTCCTGAATACCAAGGGAGCCATTAAAATTTGGTGCTGTATACAAACCCCACATCATCGCTCATTCAGTAATGGTCCAATCTACGAGGTACCACACAGAAACCTGAAAGGGACTCTAGGGCAGAGAAGGAGATAAGCTAATATCTTGGGGAAAAAAGGGCCAATTTTTGATTAGGCTTATCTGCTCACATACAGAAAGATACAAGCCTACACTTACTGGGAAAATGCAATTACAGGAGAGGCAGATGTGTCAAATTACATACTGTTTGATCGGCCAAGTTGAAGGTGTTTGGAGCCGAGAGAGAAGGTGGATTTGTAATTTTCCAGGAGGAGGACGTGAAAGATCTCTTTGAGGGAGGGAGCATTAGAGGGATGTACAGTGGAGCAGTAAAAAGGCAAGAAATTAACATTTATCCACTGATTTCTTTTTGGCTAATATTTTTGGATGGAAACATAATTGCTGCCAAGATGATGTTCAGTGGCAACATGTTTATCCAATGCAGGTGGTGCAAATACTTCACAGGATTGTGGGTTAGGGCAGATGGTGTGTTTGCAGAGCAGATATTTTGACACAGGAGGCCAAAGGTTTATATCTTAAATCCTACATTTAGGTTCATGTAGCACTTTGGAAAGATTGTGGTTTTGTTTAACCCTAAATAAAGGCAACCTGAACCTTAACA
Organism: Sparus aurata; assembly: GCF_900880675.1. NCBI lineage: Eukaryota > Metazoa > Chordata > Actinopteri > Spariformes > Sparidae > Sparus > Sparus aurata. The sequence continues at coordinate 11,136,696 of NC_044208.1, read as the reverse complement.
CTTCTTTTGCAATTGTAGCATGATGTGCCAGATGTTTTGTTACGGGTCAGTAACTTCCCAAAAATAATTGGCAGGTTATTTGATGAATCACCTTTCTGTCACCATCTATCATGGTCTTACTTAGAACCAATCAGATCAACAGTAAGAGAGCTCTACCACCAATGGATCCTGATAGTAAATCAAATCAAGCTAGCTGAGACAGAAGTGGCAACATCATTCTATCAAGAAAGGCCTTCATTGCCTTTGTTTGATTTTTTTATATGAAATATGCTCTCCAGTTCTGATATAACTGATGCTTTAGCAGTCTCTATGCTAACCTCCTGAGGAGCAAGATACTGTATCTCTGTGGTCATCGCAACTAAACCAGGGCCGTAGTTGCCAGTAGTTCCTCATCAGACACTGACTGGTTCTGTGTGTTCGGCCTCAAGCGTATAACTGGAACTTCTTGCAGCATCATCATCCCAGGCATCATTACGATTCTCCTCAAATATGTCTTCTCTTGTGATTTAGTCATGTACAGTCTACATCTAATGTCTGGAACAATCCTTTAAAGCTAAAGCTGTGTTCAAATCAAAGTCACCAAAATGAAATCAGTGTAAAGCAGCTGCCTCCCTCATATTCATAAGAAAAACAATATGAAATGGTAGATAGGAGATAGCAGGTTAATAAGCATCACATGGTTGAACATTAGATCCAGTCCAGCATTCCACCCTGCAGGACTGTGAGTTAACTGTCTTGACATATGCTGTAGCTCTGAGAACAGAGGATGCTGTCTTTGGGGGTTTTCACAGCTATTAAGAACATTTTCTAAGAGACACTTATTCTAGAGTTTCCTTTTTCTCACTGACGCAAGCATTAATTATCAGCTCCACGACTATCCGTCAAAAATGCTTTGGCACAAATGTTAATGTGACAAAAGTCCAATCTGTCCCATTTAAAGTCTGAAATGATCTTATGATGACGCTGCAAACACTGAAAGACACTCAGCACTGTTGGCGGTTCTCAGCATGAGAACCGGCAACTCTGCATTTGTGGTTTTTAATATTTAACTCAGAGCTAGCTGCTCTCTACTGGACGGAGGTAGGTCACACATATACACACACCCACTGAAATACACATACACGCACACACACACTGAAATGCACATGTGGACATACGTGTGTGTATGTGTGTCAGCTGCTTTAAATAGACAGTGTGTTTTCTGCTTGACTGATCTTAGAAAACTGGATCAGTGTGTCTTCCTCTGCATCCCCCCAGCAAAAGTTTGTCCGCTTCACTTATGCATATGTATGCCTTCCAAATGTGTGTGTGTGTGTGTGTGTGTGTGTGTGTGTGTGTGTGTGTGTGTGTGTGTGTGTGTGTGTGCGTGCGTGCGTGTGTGTTCCTCTGAATGTGTAGCAGTTTTATAGTAACCCCCCGGGGCTCCATCATGATGTACTTAATGTTTGATTTACAATAACTACTATGATGATCCAAATGTCTTCCCTTGATATCTCTCTGCGAATTCTCAAACATCGGTTTTGTAAAGCATATAACACACTCACACATTCACACACGCACACTCAGAAATTCACAAAATGCTGCAGAAAAAACGACTATTCATACATATTAATACTATCTTACACTCCTACAGCGTGTTCACTCCCCAAGGATTTTGATTGACAATCAATGATGTTTAAACCACATGAGACATATTGTTACTCACAGTCTACACCCCCAGGTTACACACAGACCTTAACATCCTTTGCTGAATCACCGCTGCCATGCCTCAGTTGGTACAAAATCCTGTATATTAATGCATAAGCAGCAAATGAATTAATATTATTTACATCTACAGAACAACATTTGTGGCTTTTCTTGGCCTGGAATTGTCTCCAAACCCCAATGGTGGTGAATTATTGATTAGAAAGCACAGTCCAGACTATGGCTGCACTAATAATTGAAATATGGTCAAAATCAGACTACAATGGAACAAGGATTAAACCTGTTCAGTAAAGCTTTCACAAAACACTCTGATGCCTGGTTATTCCTGAGAAAAATCCTTGTGGTATCAGGAAGAAGAGGCAGCATTTTGTAGCATTAGAAGACAACAACAAAATCACCTGAAAAAATGTTGGCATTGTACATTTCTGCAAACCACAGATATGATGAAACTCGACAAGTTTGGTGATAAAAAATACTTTGTTTGGGTGAGGAAAAGGTCTTATTTTGGCTTAAAATACCTGGCTTTGATGCCGCAAGCGCAGCTGGAAAATGTCCAGGCAGTCACTAAACCTACAGCTTTGAACCAAAAGTGAATAGTAGTCTATTGCTTGGTGGCCTTTATGTCCAACCTGGCTGGTAAATGTGCCAACTTAAATTACTGGTTTCATTGTAACAAACCTGGCTAGAAAATGTCCTGATGGTCACTAAAACTACCAGCTGAAATGGGATGTGAACAGCGTTCTATCGCTTAGCAACTGTTTCATTTAGAAAATATCAAGTTATGTTGTCACAAACCTGATGGGACATTTTCCCAAAGATCACTAAAATCAGTGGATGAAATGGGACAGTGGTCTCTCACTTTGCAGCCATCTTGTTAGCACTGACCTCTTATCTTGTTTGGCAGCAATCTCATTAAAAGTATCCTGATTCATTGCCAGAAACTCACTAAAATTACTGATTGAAACAAGAAGATAAAAGCGGACTCTCGCCTGGTAACCAGCCCATAGAAAATATCCAGTTTTGTTGCTTCAAACCAGGCGGAAAAAATGTCCCGAGGGTCATTAAAATGACTAATTGAACGGGATATGAACAGTAGTCTCTCAGTTGGCAGCCATCTCACGAGCAGTAATCTCTGGCTTGGCAGCCGTCTTGATTAAAAAATATCTAGTTTTGCTGCTAAGAAACACAGCTGGTTAAAGAACCGATTACTGGTTAAGCAGGACCTTCCAACATCATTGCCTTCTCCTCCTGATACGAAAGTCAGCTCATACACACACACATACTGTAGAAATGTTGATATGTTACGCAGGAATCTTAAAAATTTTACATATCCGTGGTTTGCAGAAATGTACAAATGTACACCAGAAGCCATTTTATTCTGGTGATCGGACTGGAGGACATAAAGGACAATGACAAAAACAGGTTGAACAGAACAGGAAGTGAGTGCAACCCGCCATAATAAAAACCACCTCTGCAGTACTGACTTCAAAGAGTGACACTTCAAAAACTCAACAGTCATTTCAAAGACACACATGACGCTCGGAGCCTGTTCAAGTTCAGACCGAGTGAGAGGAAGACAGCCAGTCATCGATCTCCTTCTACATGAAGGACACCATATTAACTAAGTGGCAGCCATCTCTTATTCATCCACTGCTCATTACTTATCAACGCCCTCTCACTCCTGTACTCTGATGGGATTTTCACGGTCCATTTATGGGGCAGGGGGGTAGAGGGGAGCGATGGTGGAAGGGCGAGAGGAGGTAGAATGAGGGGGGAGGAGAGAGTGTAAATAAGAGACAGAGGGGTAAAGGCGTGCAGACATGTAGAGAAGGTGAATGATGAGTCTGAAGGAAGCCGAAGTGAGAGGCCGAAACCATGTGACAGATTAATGATGAATGGAGAGACTGGAGGCGTCCAATCACACACAAAACCAAGAGACAGACAGAGAGATTAGTTCCAATGACCCACTTAGCGAGAGACAAAAATGGCTTTTAATTTACACATAGGAAGTCTGGTGTGATCATCGTGATGGTGATGGCCTTGTAAAATGTTGCATTAAACACAGGAAGTGTTCTGATTAAATAATGGGCTTGTATGGCTGTTGTATGACTATTAATAGTATTATTAATTCGACTTTAAACACTCTTGCTTCCTGCCCTTGGGGTCTTTTTTGCACCATAATCTTCGAATTAACATGTTAATTATAATGTTAAAACACCGTTAAAATGCTACACATATTAAATCCCCCCATGTGCTGTAAAATCCTGTATTTTTTCAGAAAAGAAATTTGATATAAAATTGGGCAACCTCCATTTTTCAATTTTCAACTGCAAGGCCAGGTCGACTGTAACCTGAGAGGAGTAAACTTGAGCTGACCCCAACAGTGGAGCAGACTTTTAAATTAATGAAAGAGTCATTAAAAAATGAATACAACCATAAATCAATTTAATCATCCTTTAATGAAGCAGGCAGATGATTTTTTTTTTTGGCAGAGGGAGAGGGTGAGAGATAGGAAGAGATGAGGTTGGATGGAAAAGCGAGGTGCAGGTTGGAGCCAAATTCTGTCCCAGCAGACTGTGCAGAATGATTGATTTTCTTTAGTTTTGCATCACTGGGAATTTAATGATTATAAATAACCCCAAGCATCTTTTTCATGAAATATTATCTAAAATGTTCTCATAATGACGCATGTCGGACAATGATATCACTACCAATACATCTGCAATAGACCAATATCGTTTAAACACATTGGCAAACGGATAGTTCAGTCTTCTGTATGATTTTGGAGAAATCAGAATAAATACAAACTAAGGAATTGATCAGGGCTCCAGAGTGAGACTATTTTGGTTTCACATGTGCACAAAAACCAAATCAAGTGTGACGAACATCTTTGCTGGTCGCACTGGTGTTTTTTTAAACAACAGTGGTAGTTGAAATGCCCTGTCACATGCCATTTAAATGAAGACACACATGTATTTGCAGTTGTATTCCTGTTTACAATCATTTATATAATGTGTTATGAAATTAAATTGATATGCGTTATTGCATACAGCTAAATTATGTACTGGTGCAGCCGTGCAACAGTGAAACCAGTGTGAATAGTTAGTCTGTGACTGTTAATGTCACCGTCTTTTTCAAGCTTTTGTAGCAAAGCTAGTAAGCCAAAGTGTCATACAACCATTCCAATTCATTGTTGATCATCTGTTTAATAGAATGTTTCAGGAATTTGTCCAGTCATGGAAAAATGACCCATTTATACTAGGGACGCAAATTGTTAGAATAGCTTCACTCAGTAGTCAGATGCCTTAACAATGGTTCATCGGTTAATCATCAATAAAATGTCAAATATATTGGACATTTTTTCCGGTAGAAAACTGTTTTAACCCTGACAAGATGTTTAATGTTAAATCAGAGTAGGCTACATCAGGAGTTGATAGAACAGATCAAGTAAGCACAACATTACATGACTGACAGATTTAATAAAACAAAATAATGACAACTGGCCCAACAAATGGCTAAAATGCAATAACAGAATGTACTTTAAATATCAAAACCAAAAGTATTCATCTGAAAATGGCCCGATCGAGAGTGTTATATTTATTGTGTATACAGTATACCACTAGAATGTTATTGTTGATTCGTCAACTCCAGAGCAGCCTTAAATGCTATCAGGGTGAAGCTAATTTCAACAACTTTATATACTGTTGGATATTTAAATCTGAGAAATACATGTAACAGAGTAAAAACACAGTATTTCCCTCTGAAGTGAAGTCTCTCATGTTAATACACATCGATGCTCTTTAAACATTTCCGAGCCATATTTGTTCAAACTTGAATAAAAGCTTGGACTGAATTCTTACTCTTGATCCTGAGGCACTCCACCACACTCTTCCTCCTCCACCACCTCCTCCTCCTCCTACACTAACGTCACTACTCACATCACACATACGAAGATGTGGGCCAGCAATACATGAAAGAGCAACGGAACTGTGTGTGACCTATTCAGGAGATGACTCATGTTGCACTCACAAACACACACAAGCATACACACTGAGGCATTGCGCCTACAGTGATTATTTTATCAAGTGTGAATCAGTCAGGGCACTCTAATTTACGATTTAGCCCAAACTAAACACAGGATTTAAAGGTTTTTTTTCCCCCTATATAGTCACATTTCAATCTTATTATGTAGCATATTCTCCCTATATGGCAATATCACTTGAAACATGACACATTTTTAATAACTGAGGCCAATATGACTACAGGATGCATTTAATAAGGATGAGGAGGAAGGATTTGTGGGGTAATGGCTAGTGACTAATACACATTACTGTAGTGATGTGACAACAGTTTGAAATGGCTAAAAAGCTGTGATTGATAGAAGCTATTGAAAGCCTTCTAGAGAGTGTGTGTGTGTGTGTGTGTGTGTGTGAGAGAGAGAGAGAGAGAGAGAGAGAGAGAGTGAGAGAGAGAGAGAGAGAGAGAGAGAGAGAGAGAGAGAGAGAGTTCATTAGGATTCAATAGTAGCCTAATTGTTGATTACCCACTACTTACTAGGCATTTAAAAGGCATAGTCCTTTAGGGATCCGTGTGTGTGTATGTGTGTGTGTGTGTGTCCGCTCACCTTGTGCTGTTTCCACATCACGGCCAGCGGTTTGACGTCGTGTTTGTTGTGTTTCCCCTCCTCCAGACACTTCATGCACACCGGAGCCTTGCAGCTGTAGCAGTACATGCTGAAGTTTTCCGCTTCGTGATCCAGGCAGGTCGCGGGTTTCCGCGCGGTAGCGGGCGGCTGCTGACCGCCGCCCCCACCCCCGCTTGCCGCACCGCTTCCTGCCGCTTGGTTCCGCGGCGGTACCAGGCGGTGCTTGGCGAGCGGACCGCGGGACGGGTGGCACCGCTGCTGGCAGGCGTTACAGTAGTAAACATCGCACTGCTCGCACATCACCGCCGCGTCCACCGGGTTGCGGTCGCACAGCTGGCACTTCACCGCGGAGGAGGAGGCGGCGGCGGCGGCAGCGGCGCGGTTCTGCTGGTACCGCGCCACTATGGCCTCCAGCAGCCGGTTCCGAGGGAAACCCCGGAGCCCCCGCTCGTCCAGGGAGACGCTCCTGTGACACAGCGGGCAGGTGAGGGAGCAGTGTCGGTGGTGGTTGGCCGGCGGGAACACCCGCACCCCGTTCGGACTCTTGAGCTGGCACGGTGTGTAGGAGCCGTACCCGCTGTCCGTCTCGCTGTACAGACTCATCTTGTCCATGTCCAGGTAGTCGTAGTCAGAGCTGCCCGACGCTCGGCTCTGCACCGGGGTCTCTCCGTCCGGGGTCTGGACGGTGATGTTCCGGGCACACGCCAGGCAGACATTGTGGGAGCACGGCAGCAGGATGGGGTCCTTGAAGAGGGAACCGCAAACGGGGCATTTTAACTCTTCCTCCATCGCTCCCGTCTGTGTCGGTGGACCGGCGGAGAGAAGCTGCTTCAACGACACTCCAGCACCGACTGACACGGACAGCTCCCGGAGACTACTTGCGCATGCGCGGAGAGGGGCTTGTGGTTGAGTTGATGGATCGAGTTAATTTACCCTCAGATATCTGACCACAGACCAGGAGAGCTCTGAGTCATTCAATCTGTGATCACTATGTAGTTTTGTGGATGATTTTTAAATCAAGAGAAAGATCTTTATTCACTGGTTATTTTGCGTTAACAAACCAAATACACTTTTCCTTTTAAACAAACTGACCTTAAAGGACAGCACAATTTCATACTGTTTTTCTTTGTTTATATGTGGCAGACCCTGCCACCCTTATAGCATCAAACAATGTCCTGGGACCTCATTATCCTCTGAGAACAGATTATTTATTCAGTTATCGAGAAAATACATATTTCTAGGTTTGTATTATTATCTCATAAGAACTAGAAAGTAGAAACGTAGAAGAAAGTAAATATTACAATTTTAATTTATTCTACAAAACTACACAGTGCCCCTTTAACTGCCTAATTATATCACCTATAAATTCTGTATTCCAACATTAAGGTGTCCGTCTTTAAAGTCTCCGAATTGCCGTGAATAAAATTCAGAGGGAGAAATGCTGAAGCTTGATTTGCTTTGTATTTTGTTGGCCTTAAGCACTAAAAGTACTCAAATTGAACCATATACAGTAGTCCTAATGAGTCACCATATGCCCTCAATGAATTTATTATCTGGCAAGATTGCTAAACCCAAAAGAAAACTACAAAAAATGTATAAAGATGATGAAAAACATGACCTCAGTGTCCTCAGTGATGTGTCCCCATTATTTTATACAGTCATTTTTCAACAAAGATGAGCAGTGAACATTAAATAATGTCATGGTATATCTAATAGTGTGGTGTAGTTTGTAAACCAGGAAATCAGTCAGCATTTTTGCACCAACTGACACTGAAACAATTCGTCTTTGGGTGAGATGCTTGAAATCAGGTCTGTGGTTGCCACAGGCTTCAGATATTCACATGTTTTGCTCTACAACATAAAATACACAATGAAATTACCCACAATTTAATCATGAAGCACTTACTTGTCCAGATAAGTGGCTAAATTGCAAACTATTCTAATTCTGGCTCAACACCTTTTAGATTTTGATCGTAAAATAAGGAAAATTGTCTAAATCTATGTTGGCAAAAGAAAACTGTTTCCTCCTCTGTCGCCCTTCAGGCTGCTTCAGTCAACAGACAGGCCATGGCGGTTGATCTCTATGTCAACATTAATGGTGGTCATGATGATAATGAGACTCGTTTATTTTGGCTGCCTGATCCTCTGCATTTGTTAAACCTGTCAGTCTGAGACACGCGATCAAAGCTGGAACAAACCACACAAAGCTCAAACCCTCAGCACGGACCGATGAGGACGTCAGAGGTTAAGAGCCTCGATCCTGCCTGGACAGGGAGGACAGATGCTCGGATTCCACTGAGATTTGTCAATTTGATCCTGTCCCCGTTGTGTTGTGTGACATTTGCTCTCGGTGTTAGCTAAACATTTAATTGAGCAGACAGCTGCCGTGACTGAAGTCCCTCAGGGTGCAGCGTTAATCCCATCCACAGGGACAGCCTCTCCATTTATTAGCCCTGTTAGCCTACCATTATACCGAGTTACACCAACTTCCTCCGATGATTGTCATAGCCTGAACTAACCTTAAACCACAATCTGAGGTTCCTCCTCTTGTTTGAGACATCTTTGAGGACATGTACTCATAAAAAATGAAAGACGGGGCTGTAAATCATTCTGAGACAGCTCAGCGTGAGATGAGAGCTTAATTGAATCGCCAGTTTGACAGTAATGTGGGAGAAAATGGCTTTTCAGAGTGTAGCAATCTCTTTAAGATGCCCCTGAGGCAAATCCAAACACCCAACAGCACCCTTTAACGTTACAGCCAAAGAAGAGTTGTTTGGGGTTATTTTTATACTGCATTATATAACAAAATCAGACTGCATTTTATGAACTTTTTTCCCATTTCATGTCAAAAGTGGAGTGAGTTGTCCAAAGGAGAGGAAAAAGACAAAGACTGAATGTTCTTCTCTTCATCAGGAGAACATTAAAGTGCTCAGATAGATTAAACCGAATCAAAGATCAGTCGCTAATCAGTAGTTATGTGTGGAATTTTTTACAATCATGAAACTTTTGAATTATTCTGGAAGCACACGTTGTGACATTCTGCAGGGAAATTAGAGAATCCTGTTGGAAAAGCACCATTTTTTGATACTGCCAACAGCTGGCACCAGAAGAGAGGTCTGAAATTCACCAAAGAGCAGCCTTAGAACGATATTTATTTATTTTTTTCAGGCACTTGGGGGCCGGAGAACACAACGCTGGCATATCCTCAGCTTAAAAGATTATCCGTGGCTTCATCACTGCAAAACCTCTCTCGGATAAACCTTGTCATTTGACCTATTGTCGATATCAAAACACTTGATTGTGCAGCTTTAAATAATCAAACTCTGTAGTCGCTGGGCAGAAACAAGGGTCAGTGCAGCTTTCAAGTTACCAGTTATTGCGATGATGTGAGCTTTTGTTTGTAAGGAAAAAGCACGAAAGAGTCATTGTTGATGGACCACCAGATGGTCCAGATGTAAAGCATGTTCAAATCCTGCGCATTGCAGCTTTATTTATTGAAAAACAGAGGTGGATTAGGTAAAAATCAGGTGTAAACTTGTGACCTGTCGTTTGTGGATTCCTTGACATCATGGGGGCCGCCATTTGGGTTTATCGACTATCATGCTGTAAATAGGACTGTAATTTACTCTTCTTCTGTGTCGAGGAAGACCTGAAACTAGAGAGCGAGACCATCAACTCATCAGGAAACTGTTTACTGAGGTTATAGTCAAGCAGGGGCGGTTCTAGGGGGGGGCCAACAGGGGCCAGTGCCCCCGTAACTCTGAGTCTGGACCCCCCTGTGGCCCCCCCCTGACAGGGAGTCTGCATTAATAATACAATGACAGATTTCTTGCAATGATTTTGTTCTGAAGGGAGAGGCAGAAATAAAGTGTCTCAGCAGTTTACTACCCAATCAAAATTGCTGAAATTGTAAACACTGTTTTGTCTAAATGAGGGATTTATCCTTTTTTCCGGGTTGTATGTGCCCCCTTACAAAAAAGCCGGCCCTAACCTGGCCCGCCTATTAAAACTGGTCTAGAACCGCCACTGTAGTCAAGTGAGAAGTAGGGTCATATTCTCATAAGCTTACATACAATCAGACCTCTTTTGGAAACCAAGGGAGTCGCCCCCTGCTGGTCACTGGAAAGAATGCACTTCCAAGGCACCTCTGCATGGACTTCACTTTTCAGACCCAAAACTTGTAAATATATTATATTGCATTATATCATAACTATTTTATATAAAACCAGGTAGCTTGTGAATTTTCTCCTTTAGCCTGACAATGCATCATAATTTATTTGCTGAATATGATTTGTGTTATTATCTGAGTCCACAGACTCACAAGTAACAGAAGTTGTCAAGTGTATCCCGCTTCTGAATTGTAGTGGAGCAAAGTGACAGAAAATGGAAATACTCAAGTAAGGGGCCTCAAAATATATACTCGAGTAAATGTACTTAGTTACTCTCCAAAACTGCCGCCTTACATAGATGTAATATATAACTGCACCTGTGAATGTGAAGCTATATTGTACGTAAATCACTCTGGACAGTTTATAATGGAATCAAACCTAAAGAACTACGTTCATGTGATGCCGGATGAGTCTGGTAACAGTTATCTCAAAAATGAAACGTATTTTTGCTCTGTGATTAAAGAGGAATGTACCAGATCCCCATCGATAAAGAAGCAGCTCTTTCACTACAGTCGGATACTTCCCCCGATGAAGGCTCGGAATCTTTTCATCTTTCCATCACGTGAAATATTTACTGAACATTCCCTCAGACTGTCGGCCGGGTGCCTTCCTTTGGAGTAATCCCAGCAGCCTGATGCTTCTTCTTCTCCGAGGATAAACTGATAACTTCACCCGAGGCTTTCCTGGAGCCCCTCGATCACATCAGTGATTATAATGAGATGAGCTGTGAAGCAGAGAGGGACAATCATGTGTTGAATCATGAGCGAGGTCTAAAAATATACCGTCGTCTGCCATCGTGGCACACAGGGCTATGTCGCTCCTGGGAAGTGTTTTACACAGAGAGAGGAGCAATTGTTTTTTATGTTGCAAAAACACAAGTGGAATTGGATTTACTGCGAGGCGGACGGGTCACGGGGCTGGATTTAGACATTTCTCCAGCTGTCTTAGACTAAATGAGGATGTTAAGGACAATTGTTTCTCCTTTATCTAAGAGGAGAAAAAAAACTCATTTAATGTTGCTTTTTTATTATAAAACTGACCAAAAAGGACTGCATTAACATCAATGGTCTATGCACCATCTATTCATCATTAACCCTCCATAAAATTTAAAGACACATTTATCATCATGCGCTGTTGGTTAATATATTTCCTGCCTGTGGGCATCATGCGTCAAATCGTTTGCCAATATGAATCATGCACAGTACGTATAATGTGCATGTATATATGTATATATGCATATAATGCTCATAATCCATCCACACTGCAGTATGTACACATAGCTATCCAGCATTTACTCTTTATTTCTTTGCATCACTTGTCTTTTTTTTCGTCTCATCCTTTTATCTTATTTGTTAAGTTTAGCTTATACATATTTCTAGCCATATCTCTTTTTCTGTGTAAGTACACTGACAGCGATATAAACCGCAGTCACATGTGTACACATACTTGATTACTGATGCCGATTCTCAGTCCATTTTTCTTTTTTTGACATTATAAACAGCCACAAGAGGGCAGCATTACCTCGAATCTATGATCAATAAATAAAGTGCATGAACTGCAGCACTTTTATTTTGTGCAGCCTAAACAGAAACGTGTGTTGTTATCACATGAAGGTGTAGTCCATACTTCAGTCCTCCTGTTAAAGGTTTAAAGTTTGGTTTCAAGCCAACATAAAACTTCTAAGTGTATCGATATATGATTTTCCACTCATCACAACACAGATCTGTTGAAGACGTAATGCCTCTCTTTGCTGAAGTATTCAATTAAAAATGATCGGTGAAATGGGAAAGACTTTTTTACTGCTGACAGTTTGTGTTTTGTAGTTCTTAATTGCTGCACTACAGAACAAAGACTGAAGGGAGCCGTCATCATCATCGTTAGGCAGACTTACCTGTGCCTCTTCTGCCATGAATAGTCAACGTGTTTGTTGCAAAGGTGGTTTATGAATCTAATTCTTCTGAGAATGTCCTTACGTATGTACGAAAGGAAGAGACCTTTGACAGGAAAGTCAATAAACAACCTGGATGCTCATCAGGCAATCATATAAATCGAACATAAAATGCATGTCTTGTTCTTAAGTCGACTAGCGTGATGCAGTTGTAGCACAAACCTCGTGCTACAACTGCTCAAATCAACCACTTTGATAATTGATTAATCAGTTTGAGTAATTTTAATGAAAAAAGTCCAAATTTTCTGATTGAATCCACTGAAATGTGAATATTTTCTGGATTATTCACTTACTTATTCAATTATGCCAGTAATCTTTGGGAAACACTAATCGACATCTTTTACCATTTCCTGGTGTTTTATGAAGTAAATAAGTAATCAATTAATCAAGAAAATACTCACACACAGATTAATGCACAATGGAAAGAATCGTTAGCTGCAGCCCTGGCAAGGTACAATATCTTTAACCGAAACAGCAGAAATAATAAAAAAAATCTGTTCATGTTAATTCAAAATGTTTCATCTAACATCCACACAACAACTCCACTCTTCTTCTCTTACATTAGCTGATATGTTATTCAAATCAACTTGTGTTTCCCAAAAAAAAACAAAAAAAAAAAAACTAAGATTGCACTTGTGCTTGATGACGTTTATTCAACTTCATGTGTTCTTGTCAAACACAAACTTTGACTCTTACAACAGCCAACATTTACCAGTGCATTTGCTTTTCAGTCGTCCCTTTTCAATCAGTCCTAGCAGGCTGGAATATTATTTAGTGTTCATTAATCATCAACATCACTACTGGGTGAGTTTGAATCAAACATGGAAATATATTGCTGCCAGAACTTCCAACAGCATAAACATTAGCTTTTCGAGGGGAGTGCACACACACACACATTGCATTTAGATCAGGTTTCTGCCTATGGCTTTGATACATCTGTGTGATTAAAATTCAGAGAAAACACGGGTCACATGCGCAAAATTGCAAATAACACGGCCAGTCTGCTCCAGAAACATAAATGTATCGGCTGTTTGTCTGAAATGTGACTTTTCTTTTTTGTGTATTCATTGTACCACTACACAACCTTGAGGAACAGTTCACTTCCTGGATTTCAACACACCCTGATATGGAAACAGGAACAGTTCAAAAACAACTATTGGATGCAGTAATAGGGATTTCTGAAAGCAATAAACCAATCACCAGATCATCTTTCAACATAATTACCCCAATATCAACAGGTATTATTGTGTGTGTGTGTCGGTACAATTTCATAAAACTCCTATCTTCAGGTATCTTATTCTGCTGTTCTCCATCCTGTCATTTTCTGTCCTGCCATCTCAAAATAACCAATATTTAGAGGTTATTTGTTAAATGGGAGTTGAAGTTGCCAGAACAGGCAGTAGAAGAACATGTAAGTGTTTCTTTCAATTGTCATTTGTCCTTCATTACAATCTCAGACCACAGATGTGGTGCTCTCCGGGTTGATCCTAACTGGCCTGGTGCTCTTCCTCAGGTCCTGCAGCTGTTTGGCCGGCTTGCCCACGCCCTCCTCGAACCTCCGCTCCACCACGGGCAGCACGGTGTCGTGGAGGAAGCTGGCGTTCTGCATGATGAAGGCCTTCTTCTCGGGGTCCTGCTCGCAGCGCAGGCTGTAGTCCACGTGCTGCACGGCCACCAGGATGATCTCCCTCAGGCTCTCCAGCAGCACCATGTGCAGCTCGGGGAAGTAGAGCTTCAGGCCTTCCTCCAGGAAGCTCATCATCTGCTTGGTGAAGGCCACGATGGTGTAGCTCAGGTTCACCCAGCAGTCGTCCCCGGTGTACTGCTCGAAGCTGCCCATCCCACAGGTGCGCATCTCGTCCTGAGGAGAAACGTGGTAATGTAGTAAAGCAGGGTTTATAGGGAACTGATCTACAGGCCACACGCTAAAAACATGTTTACTGCCAGCTGAGGGAAAAACAAAGCCACTTGATATCCACCTTGAGTTTAGTCAGAGCCTCAGGCGTCATCAGGTTCATCTTCCTCCACATCTCCTCAGAGTTTCGATGCTTGGTGGCCTCCATGATGATGTCCTTGTAGCTCAGCAGGGCCGCCTTTATGTCCTTAACGAGCAGGGACTGCAGGGTGAAGGTCAGGTCCAGGCCGATCTCAGTCAGCTGCTGACAGTGCTCCTTAGCCACTTTAACGCACTCTGCTGCTGTCGACAGGCTCTCCTTACTGTCAAACACCTGATAAAGACAAAAAAAAATCACATTATCAGGACAAGGACAAACGACTTTCACAGGCTTTAAAATTTTGCCACTTAAAAATGTAGTATCTCAAGTTCAGAGTCTACCTGCTTGCTGAAGGCGTCCACAAACATCCTCATGGCTGATCGGGACCACACCACGAAGGCTGAGTAGCAGCCCGTGTTCCCGGCAAAGTCCATCTCGAACTCCTTGGCCGTCTCCAGCAGGCTGGTGAAGAAGATGTTGCAGAGTTTGTGGATGTAGAGCAGCGTGGCTCCCTCTATGCGGAGCTGCCGAATGGCTGTCTGGACAGCGGCAGCGCGGTTCTTTAGAAACAGCTCGCAGGCTTTGGTGGACTGACCTGCAGAACAGACAAAAAACAACTAAGACTCAGTGCAAATATTTCACTTCATGTGGTGAGACAGGGCAGAGTTTTCAGAGCGTTTATGCTTTAGTTCTAGAGTTTCACATTTTCTAATCACCTTCCGTAAATGTGGAGCTGAAGGCTGATTCTTTCATGTTTTTGACTAAATATCTTTAAATTGACTGTTTGAAGAAAAAAAATATCTTAAAGAAATGTTGTGTTGTTCTGCCATCACACTGAATACCTGACGGTGTGTAGATGGCTTTGAAACAACTTTTAGGAATTTAAAATGTGTGAATAAATAAATAAGTGAAAATATGTGATATTTTTTTTTCTTCTTCTTTTTTTTTTTTAAGTACTCAGAAAATCATACAGAGTTTGGTCGCTAGCAGGTCAAAAATGTCTTTCTTAGGGGTTCTTTAGGACAACTTGGTTTCACAACTTCAGGATTTCCAAACTCTTGGCTAGGTTGTATATCTCGGGTCATTAGTATTTTCCTCTGTCTGTATGTTTCCAAGCTGTAATTACGGTCCAATTGATCAAATTTATGTCTGGGCGTTATTGTCTGCACCAAACAACATGATCAAATATCAGAATTATATGACATTTTGCAAATAAAATGTAAAATGCATGACGGAATTATTATTCATTTAAAGATAGATAACCTGAGTTGACTATTCGGGCAGTGTAACAAAACAACAAGGAGTATAAGAAGACAGCTAGGTTCATATATTCTTAAAGACCCAAAGAACACAAATACTGACCTGCAACCTCGATTTATGATGATGAGTTGATTACAATATTAGTTTACAGACACAAAATAAATCTAAAACTATTTTGCTAATTGATCCAATGTTTTTTTAAAGCAAAAAAAGCCAAAAATCCACTAGTTTCTACTCCTCGGTTGCAGGTACTGTGACTTTTGTTCCTCTCAAGCAGCTAAATATAAACTAAATATGTTTTTGGTTAGGGATTGCTGGTTTGACAAATCAAGCAATCCGAGTACATCCTCTTGGGCTTTAGGACACCGTCATGGACAATTCTCTCCATTTTTGCTGCATTTTAAAAACACTAAATGTGTGTGAAACCTTAGAGGCAGCATTCTATCATCACAGCTAAACAGCCTCTGAGATCATAATCTGAAAGTAATGGTGCTGAATGATGTTTGCACGCTTGCTCCAAGAACACAACACAGATTTAACCAACTCATGCAAAGTTAATGCAAATGAGGAAAGTGAACATGGAGTGGTGTCGCTGCAGAAAAGAAAAATTGTCTTTTTTAAAACAAAGCAGGACCTAGTCTGATCAGCTGGGACACGGCCCGCCTGGTGGCTTTCGGTCCTCCTCGAAGTGACCGATCTGGGGACAACTCGAACACCAGCACCTCCGTCAGCTGCCTCACGCGCTCGTCCACCTTCAGCCTCAGCTCTTTGACCCGCGGGGTGACCGGCTGGTCTTTCAGATACTCGTTCAGCTTGTCCAGCAGGTCCACGGCGCCCTCGAAGTCCCTCTGGGCGATGCAGACGTCCAGATCCTCCGGCAGCTCCTGGATCCACTCCAGGCTGAGGTCCACGCTTTCCTCCGCATCAGCTGGCTCGTCATCGTCCACATCGAAAGGGTTGGTGGACACCTCGGCTCTGACGGGAGAAGTGGGCACCTCCTCCTCTTTCTTGTGCCGGTCCTTGGTGGCCTTGTTCTTCTTGGTCTCGTCCAGGATCTCCAGCCACTCCTTCTTGATTTTGCTGTTCTCCGCCTGGAAGATGCGACTGTCCGGGAACATGAGGATCTTGAACATGTCCTTCATGGGAGGGTTGTCCTTCACATTGACCACAGCGAAGCTCTCCAGGTCATACAGCGCGTTGTACTTGTACTTGACAGTCCCTCTGCGGTTTGGCAGCCAGGTGGCGATTAGCAGGCAGTCATTCATGAGGAAAGCGTGCACCTTCTGGATGGGGGACATGTTGTCAACGTCAAACTCCACAAGGTCACCATTGTAGACTAGGTGCCTCCCTGGGGTGTCCATGATGTTTTTGCCCCCTTCTACTTTCTCCAGCAGTGAGGTGAGCGTCCTCTGCTTCACCTCCTCTGTCTCTTTGGGGAAAGCAGCCTGCATCTCTTTGGAGGTCTCGTCCTTGTCCGTCAGCAGCAGGGCCTGAGTGATGCTCTCCATGATGCTCTTCTGCTCCGTCAGGATGTGACTCAGCTGGTACATCTCGCTCTCCAGGTAGGAAATCTCTTTGGCCGTTTCGATGAACTGTCTGTAGTTTTTGTAGACGTTCTTCTTCAGGTTTTGGGCCGTTTCGTCGGCCAAGTTTTGGATTTTCTGACGGTGCTCCTGCAGATCTCTGTCGCCATCGGACTGCTGCGAGAGCTGCTTCACGTAGTTCTGTGGGTCGAAATTCGGCGATTCGAGCAGCTTCCGGAGACGGTTGCCCGTTTCCGACATCCTCTATTGCGAATGTGTTTTCTTATTTAGGCAAAAAATCGTGCAAATTAGAGGTAAATGTAGACAGAGGAGCAGTTCATGGACGCCCCTCAGTTCACTTCCGCTTGTTTCCCAAACAGGAAGTTGACACCCCGGCTGGAGCGTCACGGGACTCAGAAAAATGGTTGGCCAACAAATCGCGGCAGCTTTTAATTAATGTTAGTCGTTTGTTGAAGAGTAGACTGTTTTTTTTTCAATTCTGAAAACACACAGGATATATAAGACTTGAATTATTGCCTACTTTGGCTACATTCATTAATTTAGTCTTTAAACCACAATACCTCGTCCCCGAGTGCATTTTTGATTGCCCAACTACTCAAAATGACAACAAATCCCAGAATGCCTTGCCATTATTTTCAAACCGGCGAAAGTTTTGTCAAGTGTACGAGAGTTACTCAAATCTAGAGCGGAAACGTACTGTCACAATAGGCAGAACATGGTCCAACAATTGAATTTCAGCATAAACATATTCAATAGAACAACAAACATTTGTACTTTTGTGTATTTATAAATGACATTAAAACCAAAACATATGTATTGACCACACAATTTGCCCTTTGAAACATGGAGCCCGATGTTTGTATTGCCGGAAGTTTTATTCTGAAACCCATAACGGATGTGTTTTGCTTGTACTGAGAAGCACTTGACACTGAAGTGTTGGCGCTAGCTTTGGACTGACAGTTAGCGTTAACAACAAACAATCTCTGTCCAACATGAAGATATGGACGTTTCTGCTGAAATCATGACACAAACATGACTATGTCGTTGCTCCGGTGATTCTGTCACTTTTAGCACTTGACATTTTAGCGTTACGTTCGCTAGTTAGCGTCAGCAGGCTAACATAAACGTTTACAAAAGCTACGTGGCTAGCTAGCTCAGCCTCCATCACCTTCTCCACTCTCTGTCCTGTGATGGATGATGACTTTCTGCTCGCCATACAGCTACAGGAGCAGTTTAACAATGAATACGAGACGTCGTTATTTTCCTCAAACGGATTTGAGGATGACGACCTCGGACAAAGCAGCAAGAAAAGGAAAGTGGAGGTAGCTGGAGGTGGCAGTGATGTTGTCCCCTACTGGAAGCCGACTGCCCGGCCCGAGAGGCCGCTGTCCATCGTGGACGAGTCCTGGGAGACACTGGACCCCAACCCCGATGTCAGATCCATGTTCCTGGAGTTCAACGACACGTTCTTCTGGGGGAAGCTCAGCGGCGTCGAGGTGAAGTGGAGCCCGAGAATGACACTGTAAGTGACTGGTTGTCAAGTGTTACTGTGTGGCCCACACTGACTAGTAGCTGGGTGCAGTGATGCTGTCACTTAAATAAAATGGTCTGAGTTTTGCATGGGGTTTGGTGTGACAGGAGGAAAGGGGCTGCAAAGGATCTTTCCAGTTGGGTTTATAAAAAGACTGTGGGACTTGTCTTCTGATGTCTCCTGCTCTTTCCTTGTAGGTGTGCCGGTGTGTGTTCCTACGAGGGCCGAGGTGGACTGTGTTCAATCAGACTCAGTGAGCCTCTGCTGAAGCTGAGACCAAGAAGAGACCTGGTGCAGGTGAGCTGGAAGGTTACCTGTGATCCTGCTTTTACTGAAGCGATTTGACTGCTCAGTAAAGTTACAGTCTAGTATCAACTATTCAACAATTCATTCCTCAGTTGATTGGATTGTCAACAAAATGAACTGTGATTATTTGCCAACTGTTTTGATAACAGAGTAAAAATGTTTGAGTATTATTTTAATATCTTAAAAAAAGTCCAAATTATTTGATCTCATACAAATGTTTTTTTTTACTCCTCTATGATAATAAACTTACTCTGTTTTGTTTTTGCACAAAACAAGACAATTGAGGATGTCATCTTGGCTTTTGGGAAGCACTGATCACCATTTCCTGACATTAAATGGATCAAATGTCAAACGCTTTAATCCACCAGTGATTAGAATCTCCTGCTTCAAAACAGCAATTTTCTGACAAGGAAAAAAAGGATTAGAATAATACTGAGAGGGGACACAATTGAATGTTTAATTGATGTTTTCTTGACTGATAAAAACGGCTTATTATAAGGCTTTTAATGTGTACAAGCAATTTACTAGAAATAGGATTAGAGATTCAAAATAAAGACATTCATAATACATAAAAAAAAGTAAGGAAATATCTCGGGTTAGAGTTTGAAAGATACACTCTAAACTGCTCTCACACACAGCAGCATCTCTCCTGGTGATCAGCTGTGACTGTGTGTCAGATTGGAAATGGAAAGAATTAACGTGCCCTTCCTTTTCTGCAAGATTTATTTCTTTCTGTTTGTCTGTCTCCGCAGACTCTCCTTCATGAGATGATCCACGCGCTGCTGTTTGTCACCCAGAACAACAGGGACCGCGACGGACACGGCCCTGAGTTCTGCAAACACATGAACCGGATCAACCAGGCCACTGGGACCAAGATCACTGTAGGTGTATCTTCTATTACACATTATAGCTGAAATTATAGCACATAGATTTAATATTTAAAATAACTGTGAAACTTCTCTCTTCCCTCTGTCCTCTCTTCAGGTCTACCACAGTTTCCATGACGAGGTCGATGTGTACCGGCAGCACTGGTGGAAGTGCGACGGGCCCTGCCAGAACCAAAAGCCCTACTTTGGCTTCGTGAAGAGGGCCATGAACCGGGCTCCGTCTGCTCTGGATCCCTGGTGGGAGGCTCACAGGAGGTCATGTGGGGGGACCTACACCAAGGTCAAGGAGCCCGAAGGATACGGGAAAAAAGGCAAGAAGGATGGTAAAAAGGACGGGAAGACGTCCTCAGAGAGGAAGGCTCCAGGAAATGGAAAGGCTTCAAGTACAACTACAGGTGAGGAGTTTGTTCCTCTACAAGTAAATAACTGATGATCCCTTCGATGCTGAACTACCCCTTTAAGGCAGATAACTGTTTTCGTTTTAAGCTGGTAGCAGCTCATGTTTTAGAGAAGCTTTTCCCAATTTATTTGCAGAGATATCGCAAATACATTTCTGTTGCCTGCCTCTGACTTTGTGCCTTTTCCCTCTCAGGTTCTGGATCACAGGACATACGGAACATTATCCCATTTGCTGGCAAAGGCTTTCTACTCGGAGGGAAGTCCCAGTCCTCCGTGTCTTCCGCCCCATCTCAGAAACCAGCTGTGAAAGCACCCTCGTCCAGCCCCATCTCCTCTCAGAAGACACTGTTCCCCCCCTCCTCTCCGGCTAACAGTCTCAGTCCTCCTGTTCGTCCTACCCAGGGTAGCCTAGGAATCTCCAACGCCTTCCCCCCTGTCAGACCTGCGACCTCCACGGGGCAGAAGCCACCTATAAAAAGGTCTGTCGGCAATACGAGGGTTTTCACCAACATCAGCGGATCACCAGTGAGAATCCCCAAACCCCACAAGGGCAGTAGCAGTAGCCAAGACACAAAAATCAAACAGAGGTCCATTGGAGAACTGTTCGGCAACACAAGCCCCAGGAAGTCTGAGAGTCAGTCCTCCTCCTCAAACACTGGAACTAAAAGAGAGTCACCAAACAACAGTACAACGGGCGCTTCCTCCTCTTCTTCCTTCGTACCTAAACAACTGAACTCAGCTACCTCTACCAGAACGTCTGACCCTAGTCCAAGTCAGTCCAGTAAGTTTTCATCCGTAGTTTCATCAGGAACCAAAGGCAGCCCTGTTAAACCGGCACAGTCCAAGTATTTCAGTCATTCTAACGGTGACAGCACGCCAGGAGCTGCCGGTGGAGGTCAGGCATCGAGGAAGAGGCCGTGGGACGAGCGCAGCAGCTCAGCCGCCATCTTTAACTTCTTCCAGAAGACATTAGCCAGCGATTCAGCAGCCTCGAGGGAGTCTGCAAAGACAAACTCGCCTGCAATGCAGCAAAGAACTGCCGCCGCCTCCTCCTCCTCAAACTCCTCCACTTCCTCCATTCGTTCCTCTGCAGGACTGCACACCGTCACCCCCTCCTCCCCCTCGTCTTCCTCCTCTGCGCTGATGGTCAGCTGTCCTGTGTGCCAGGCGAAGGTGCAGGAGTCAAAGATCAACGTGCATCTTGACTCGTGCCTCTCCTGAGCGAGGAGCAGCAGACCTGTGCAGTAAAAGGGATGTTGCAATAACACCAAGAAGTTTCAGGGAGTTTGTGGTTCTGAGTTTTGAGTTTTAACTTTGAGAGGGAATTTTTACACTTTTGATTTGAGAGGGATCAGATAGAGTTTTATGACCAGGCTGGTTGGTTTTCAGTATTTTAACTTCGATGCAATAATCAGTCTTTCACACAGAAGTGCCTGTCGGACAGTTTGTGCCTTAGTGTGACAACATAACAACATGGTTCAGCATAAGGGAGGTGAAGTAAGTAGGTCGACTTTTACTTGCCTAATAAGGTCATTTTCACCAGGCAGGAAAAATTAAACAAAATTCTAGTAAATGTTGATAAACTGTTCCAGTAACAGTTTGTGTATTTTACCAGAACAGGAAGTGTTTAAAGGACAGCATTCTCATACGTCTTCCTATCACACTGCTCAGTCCTGTGAAATGTCTCGTGTGTTTCACTGAAGGGCTATTGTGGGACTTTGATAAGAGTTAAAGGGTAATTCCGGTATTTTTAAAACCTGGGCTTCATTTTCTTTACATAGTTCTGGGTCTGAATGACCAACAGGGACAGAAAAGTTTTGGAATCGGTCCATTAGCTCGCCTCAGACGCAGCCGCAAAACGTTCTGCAACGACTGCAACATAATCGTCGAGGCCAAATGTGCTCGTCAGACTAAGTTTACTGACACTGCTTGTTTTGTTCCACTCAGATTGTTATTTCCTACTGTCTGACATCATTATGGACCCATTTAGGAGTAAGATCCTTTTTTGTTTTACACAAATCCGCCGTTAAACCATTCTGCTCAAAGCCACCAGACTCCACTGACGAAAACAGCAATTTTACCTCGTAGGATGCAGGAGTTGCTGGTGAAGCCCGACCACTATCAGTCTGTCGCAGATACGTAGGTATTGGAGTGTATGTTTGTCTGATATGTGCCGGTATGAAAGCTCTTATTTTTTGCCGGGGAGATTATAATGCTGAAGAATTTGCTCAAAATTTCAGTTTAAGTTTTTATGGCCCAGTGCAAAAATGTCTTTACATCAGCTGATGAATCGATACCAGTTAGTTTGTCTGACATTGATGTTAAACATGTCACTCGTCTGTTTTGAAGTCATTTTGACACCAAAATATGTAAAAAATAAAAAAAAATAAAAATAGGGCTTTGTTTAAAAACACAGGAATTACCCTTTAAGTCAGACTTGATCAGCATGCTGTGAAAGCAGACCGATTAAGTTTTAAATCCAGAAGCTGCTGCGTTATGAGTATAGAGGGGTTATTTTTGGGGTTGGGTTCCCGTAGATCGATGCGCCCTTCAGACAGCGGGAGACGCTGCAGTCTGACCTCTGCTGATCTGCGGGCCTCAGGTTTCACAGCCGCCAGCTATTTATTTTTTTTTGCACGTCGTCACATTCGCGCCGCAGCCGTCTGCAGGGTCGGGGAGTGCACGGGGAATCTGATCGAGCCTCTGATAGTACTGATGTGCTCTCATCGGTCAGATCTACGGGAGAAAAACTGAGGACGTGTTCGACGGCATGAGAATTTCACATCTATGTGTTCGGCTTTTATATGTTTGTGTTTGTTTTAAAGGAAACTGTTAAAAGTTTTTAGGGTCTGTTGTCAAATAAAAACATTTTTACTGTTCTATTTAAATGGAGATTTTGTATGAAGCATCATTCCCGCAGGTATCCAACAACCGATGACACAGAAGCGAATGTATCCACTAAAGTCCATTGATATCAGAAGTTATTATCAAGGTTTTACACTCAAAAACTGTCAACCACATGAAGAAGGCAGTAGGATTCCTCCTCTGGGAAGCAGGAAGGTCTCATATTGTTTTAATGTCTCGGTTATATGACATACCATCCAGTAGAAGCCAGAAGCGACGTTGTTTTATCAGTTGTAGTTTCTGTTATTTTCTCTATGATGATAACAATGATAGTTTTAAACACGGTGTCACTGTTCCCTCGAGCAGCTTCAGCCATCTGGTCTCATCATGTAGAACACATAAAAAAACAAACAACCAAGACATCTGCGAGCGACCTAAACTGTTCATAATGAAAGGATTTGTGCTGGAGTAAAAAAAAAAAAGAGAAAAAAAAAGCAGACAGAACGTGGGTGTAGCAGAGCAGAGCTGGTGGGTGTAGCAGAGAGAGAGAGGGGGGAGGATCGCGGAGGTCAGAGGTCAGACAGCACGAGGCCAGCTGCTGATCAGGACTACGCCCTCCTGTCCCCCCAGGACAGACTGGAGCGCAGCCAGAGCCGGCGACAAAGCATGTCGGCAAACACCCGTCGCATTTCAATTACCGCAGTCACGTCTCTGATCACCATCTGGCTGCACGTGCGTCACCCTTTGCCGGGAGGTTATATCTGGGAAAGAAAGCGTAATTGCACCAAGCTTTATGGTGTGGAAATGTATAATGCTGCGTTCGGGCGCTCCTCGGAAAGGTCACGCTTCCCAATTTCGCAGGTCGTCCTTCTGACTTCGGTGTGTTCATGCGCGTCAGGTTGGAATGCAGGAGCAACATGGATGATGTTTTGCATTTTATCACTCAGGCATTTAAATAACACACTGACAGGTGTTTCCAGGTTAATAAATTAGGGGTCGGGTCCCCTCCAAAGGGTCATCAGATGCATGAGGGCCTGTGACATGATGATGGGGTAGGAAAGGAAAAACCAAAGTAGCACAAAATTGTTCTTTAGTTTTTTGTGATATTCTGAGTCGGTGTTACCTCTTAAGGCCTCACAAAGTTTATGTTGCAAAAGTTAAAGGTTAAAGTGTGTAGAATTCAGTGGCGTCGCGCAGTGCTGACCAACTGAACACCCCTCATCTCGCCCTCGTCCAAAACACAAAGAGCGTTTCATTTGGTTTCCTGTCACTGGCGTCAGAGCCCCTTCAGCCCCTCTAACTGCTTTAACTTCCAGGTAAACAGAAGAAAGACGCCAGATCATACGTTGGAATGCGAGGAAGGAAGTCAGCGAACTCGCTCACTCTATTGTTGATTGTGTTTGTCGCTTGTAGACAGATTTTCAGATAGGTATCTTAGCAGCGGTGGTGGTTGTTTAACAATGAAGACATCAACTCCCATGATCTCATGCAACTTCATGTCGTCATCAAACTCGGTATACCCTCATCGATTTAATGGAGGGCCGCGGGAATTACATGGTGACGCTGAGTTCTGAATTTCTGCTCAGCGTTGGACCTGAGCGCACCATTGATGTAATTTCATCATATCCTTACTGTACGCATGACTTCCTCATGGATTTTTTCGTGACTTAATGCTATAAACATTCACCTATTGTCACTATAATTACCGCAACTCATTCTGTTCCTGTTCCTGTCTGACTCTTGGAGGAAGCCGTCCTCCTCGCCCCCCTCCAGAGGCCCCTCAGCAGAGGATGAACTCATGTCGGTGACAGCAGCTGTTCAGACCGGCCACTCCTCTTCCCTGACCTGCCGTAACACTGACACACTATAGGAAGCTGACCTCCTCCTCCGAACACACACACACACACACACACACACACACACCCTCCTTCCTTTCAGACCTATTGTCTCTCTGACAGTGATGCATCTTAGACAAGCTCCAAGTTCAATGCAGTGTTGTTTTCTGGGCCCTCGCAGCAGCTAGATGGGACCGGAGCACACTTTGGGCTGATTGTTCCTGTTCCTTTTTTTTTTTTATTTCTTTGCAAGATCATTCATCAACATATTCTGATTGAATTTTTAATCAATGATCGTGACATGAAAGACAAGCGATGAGGGAATGTGTGATGGGTGGTGTCTGGGGGTCTTCTGTCCCCGCATGAGTACTTTACTGTACAATTTTTTTTTGGGCTGTCAGCAAGAAATCGCTCTCCAGCAGAGATTTAAGCAGATATATTAAGACCATTATTACCCGGACTAAGCTAAGAGATGCAAACCCGTTGTGCTTTTTAGCAAGGCAGATTAATACAAGCCTACTTCGGTTACATGCATCCCCAGGGGGTGCCATCACACGCCTAATCCTCTGATCTCAGGAGGCAGTCGTGGTGATGATGATGGTGGCGGTGGTGGTGGGTGATGAAAGCTTATAGAGGGGACCCTCTGCTCATAAAACCATCACACGAAACAGATTGTCCTTGATCGGTGGTTTTAACCGTGCAGCTGTGGACCGTCAGCTGATGGCTAATTGCTGTAAGAGCAGGATTAGGCTGTACAGAGGGGATGTGATGCTCTTCAAGGACGAGCATTACGTTTGATACCGTGTTGACTGATAGCATGTTAGTAAAACTGACAAAAGCAGAGGACAATTTAAGACAGAAAAAAGTCACATTAGTTGATTATCCATCCCAGAATCCAGCACTAAAACCAGCACCAAAACACAACATATGCTGGTCTTGCCCAGCAAGACCAGCATATGTTGTGTTATGTTGTGTTATGTTGTGTTTTGGTGCTGGTTTTTCCAGCAGGGATACACCTCGCTATTTAGTGCTAAACTGACTTGTATCTTTTAGGTTGACTGAGCATTCATCCTAATTCATGAAGTAGATGGTGGATTTAAATATACACGTTTTGAGCTGCAGAAGTGTAGCCCATTTAAAAGTAAGCGTGTTTAATATCGATGGAGCAAACGGGAGGATTCTGTTGGCTCTAGCCAACACATCGAGCTTCAGACGCTGCACATAGCCAACAAGCTAATTCACCACCTGGCTGACTTTAGTCGTAAAAACTACAAGCATGTAGGATTAATCATTTATAGCATCATGGTATGCTTCTAACAGTGGGCTAAAAGCATTTAGCTTTATCTTTTTTTTACACCCCATTTCAATTATTTAACAAGTAATATTATTTAATTATGTGTAAAGTCATATTTCTGACTTCTTAGCTATCTGTGTTAGCGTTTGCTACTAAATAGCATCAGGTAGCTAGCTTTTTTCAGTAGCCCACTTGATTAGAGATTTAAAGGGATAAATCATTATTTTATTTTTACACTCTTTTTGATTTGATTAACTAATCCTAGACTCCATAAGGTGTTACACTTATGGCAACTTTTTTACCAATACTTTTAGCCGATTCCTGAATGCAAAATACCATCAAATCATTATTCATTACAATTAAGGGCCATTAGCAACAACAAAAAGAACACAAAACAAACAATTACTGGCAAAATAAATGTGTCAGTAACAACGAAACAACGTGTCTTTCGTGCTTATGAGTGTTTGTGTCTGTAGGAAACAAGTCAGGTTTAATTCATATCAAAAGAGCCATTAGCAATACAAGGCTCCAGGCTCCATCCATCTGCCTGACTCCGAATGTGTGTGTGTGTGTGTGTGTGTGGTACAGCACATGCCCCTCTTTTTGCGAGGAGCGTGTTTGATGCTATTGTGTGTTGGTTTCAAGGTTATTGTTGTGTTATTGTTGTGACGGCTCTGCAGGCTGGGGGGGCGGGAAGTGAAACCCACCATCTGTCCTCAAACTATTGTCTTACACACACACACACACACACGCTCCTGTCATGACCCCAAACCCTCTGTCTACACACTTTGGTTTTATTGTAGGGACTCAAATTAACACAGTCTTCTATTGAGGCAGACATTTGGTCTAATGCTTAAAAGTACTGACTGCTCATATTAACAGGCAACAATCAGTTTGATTACAAGAGAAAGACAACACACTTTGAGGATTGTGCCTAGAAACTGACTTGCTTCTCCAATAAATTTGAATAGATTAAGGATGAAATGCAAATATAAATGATATTGGAACAATTTGTGTGTATAAACACCAGTTAGTTTCATGTAAGATTTACTTTTAAGTGTAAAGAAATCATTTTTATTTAGACTTATACTGGCTTTGTCAAGTTTGTGCCTTATTTCTCATGTCACATTGAGACATTTGTCCCAATAATCAGTGTTCAAATTATATAAATGATTATATCAAAAAAATTATAAAATTATACATGACTAAATGTGGCTGATGAAAAAATTACTTAATTGAGAATAAAGACAGCTTTCCTGCCTGTAAATGTTGGCTGGGAGACGCCCAGCAGCCACTTTGTTAAAAGGACAGGAAGCGGATTCTCCTCTCTTCAGCCAGGATCAGACACCGTCAAGTGTACAACAGTGATCATAACAAGACCGGAAGTTTCAATTCAAAATAAAATCAGAGCTTGGCAGGACTGTAGGCCATATTACAAGGCATTTTTCTTAATGCAGTTTCGTTTCCAAAGTTATATAATATCACTGGAGCCCACGTCAAGATCTACAGCTTATCAGAGCACACAATGACCATATGTATGGTCATTAGTATTAGTTCTCTGCCTGGAGATTTTATCCACTGAGGAAAACATCTGGTTGAAACTGAAGCTGTTTATTTTATTTCATTTTCTTTCTTTTCTTTTTTTGTCCCCACAAAATGTCAGAAATGTCAAATGTTTTTTTTTTTTTTTTAAATCTGTGGGAACATTTGTTAACATTGTTATTTCCATATAACTTTTTTATTATTATTATGATTATTCTCTTCACCTGTTTTCGTTTTCCTCTTTCTAGTTGCATTATGTAAATGTGTAACAGAAATGTTTCTATTTTATTACAAAGGGATTTTTAAAGTTTGCATAGAAGTGACGCATAACTGGGCTACAGTAAAATACACGTGCCCATATTAACCAATTAGGTAGCCATTATCATTCAGCTATGTCCAATCTAATACAAGACATGAAACCAAATATAGCTGCTGTTTCAGGACACAGGTGGGGAAGGCCCGTTTATAAGAGTTGAAGAGAAATTGTAAAACCAATGTATATCAAATCCTAAAATAATATTAAGAAAAAAACAGATTTATATTAAAAAAATAGGCGCTTAAATAGGGAGAAGTTTTTCAAAAAGGACACTTTATATTCAAATTAACTTTGTTTTATATTTAGTGAACGTCGGCGCTTTTATTTTGATCACCACTACCGGAAATCCATCGCCATGCTTCCGGCTGACTTGACGTGGCGTCGCTGGCCGCCCGGGGCAGAGAGAAGCAGCAGCACGGCGGACTGTTGCTCGGTGTGTTTGCTTCGGGAGAGGACTGTTTATTCTCAGCGCTTTGTCGGATTCAACCAGCCACCGGCCACCTCCAGAGTCGATACCAGCGCTGCTCGGCTCAGTAACTCACGGGACAATGAATGGTAAGTCAACGAACGGCTCGCTGGGAGGAATGGCCTGCATCGAGGGGCTGCCCCCGCTGCCGAAGAGCCTGAGCGGCTTGCTGAACTCGAGCGGCGGCTCCTGGAGAGAAATGGAGAGGATGTACGTGAAGAAAACCATGATCCAGGACGACCTGAGCCGAGGCAGGAACAACGCCGATAACCTGCTGGCCAACAAGCCGGCCAACCTGGACGCCGCTCTGGCTCTCCTTCGGAAAGAGATGGTAACGTTTCTAGGACTGTTCATGTTTTTTATTTGGCGACGGGAAAGTGCTCACCCCTGGTTTGTCAATAGGCGCTAATCCCGATGTGCGTCTGTATCCAGCCAAACCCCCCCAAAGAAACTCTGGTAGTTTGGTGTTGCCTGGCTTTTAGGCAAACTTACACGCCTTTTAGCACACACCTAAAGACTTTTCACAAATTATTGCAGTCTCCTGATAGATTCGGCATATATACCATTTACCTTACAGTTCAGTATATTGATAAATTAACAACTTTCAGGAATGGATTTCGTTTTCTTTTGCCTCAGGGCACTAAGATTTTCCCAGATGGTACAATCGAACAACGCCAAAAAATACCAGTTATTTTAATGTAGTATACCTTCATAGATGCCGAAGTTATGAAAATACTGTTAATCCCCAAAGTGTACCACTTTCTATGTTCCCCAGCATACAAAGTCGTTAGTAAGCACGGGAAGATAAAACGCGACTTTTTCCAAATAAAATCTGGCGTTAAGAAAACCTTCTGCAAGAGAAAAGCAAGAGCAGCTTTGCTTTGGATGAGACATGTTCCGACTTTTTATTCGAAGCTCAATTGTATACCTTTTTAGCTGCACTGTAAAAGTATTTTTTTCATGACTAATTGGCTTGTGTGAAATCCTGTGGTGAATGTTGTTGCACTCACTGAGAGTCAGACACTTAGTACACACTCCCTTGCCAGAAGCAGGGATTATCATACAAGAGAACCAGACCAGATTTCATTCCACGGCTCCTGGTCAATACACAACAACTGCTTGTTTCCTCATATCCAGTCATTCAGGTGAAAGGAGTGTAACTGTTGCAGAAACTCTACCTCTCTGACGTCTGTACTTTTGGTTAAAGGCTTTTCTTAATCCCTTTTCTGCCTCGTGTGCTTCACTCTCCCTGCAGCGTGTCCCCTGCTCCAGGCTTACTGCTTCGCTGCTGTTAATGTATTACTATCAGTTTGTAGTTCACATTGTCTGTTAAGTTGTCAGTGCCCTATATTTTCAGAGAGTGTAAGCTGTTCCCCAGTTCATGGAGCGGTGAGCTCGCTCTCAGCTGTTTGAACCGACTCTGACTTGCTTGTCTGCCGACAGTAGTTTGTGTGGAAGACAATGCAGTGACCCTCAGTTCATACTGCACTGTCAGCTGAGTGGTATGCAGTAGGAATGCCCTTTTCAACCCTGCCAACAGACTGTTTTTTAGTCTCGTAATGTCAGGTAGAGGTGCGAGCAAGGGTTATTTCTCATTTCCCGTTTATTAAGTGGACCACATTTTTGGATTTGTTGGATCTTTTTGAAATCCATAGTTATAAAATGACAGGAAGAAGCAAAACAGATGCCATCAGGCCTGATTTATTTTGTCTAACCAACAGTTCAAAAGCCCAGAGATAAAATTCTACAAATTAGAGCCAATACTTAGTTTTTGGGACCAGTATTGGGGAGGAATACATTCCAACATCAGTATATTGGCTGAGCTTATTGTATACACAGAATATATGAATCAAAACTTGGATTTTTTTTTTATGATAAAGTTACCTATTATTGTTCTGTAATCTAAACATGCTTTCACATATATAAGACAACCAATACTTTGGTCAGTCTTTGTTAAAGAAATATATGAAAAAGAAGTAAATGTCAGTTTTTAGAGCCTGGAACCAGATAATATTTAGCATTATTCTTGGTTTAATGACCTCAACATTTTAATGATTATCAAAATCTATGTTGATAAATTCTGTTTTAATAAAATAATCAACTAATTGTTGAGGCACAAAGTCATAAAGGAGTAAAGAAAACTGACGACATTCACATTTAAGACGCTGGCGGTGGAGAATTTTGAGAAAGATTACTCAAACCGATTAATCGATTATTAACATAGTTGATTCGAGTAATAGTGAAAACTAATTGATTAGAAGACGTAGCTCTAAAATAATCTTTAGCTGCAGCTCAAATCGTCTGTGGCTGTTTTTACTTATGGACTAAAAGTAGTAGTTTAGAGTCGGCTAACTTCAAATGTATTTAAAATCTGAAATGTGTCCTGTATTAATCAGGATCCTAATCCGTCCTCTTGCAGGTGGGTTTGCGTCAGCAGGACATGTCCCTGCTGTGCCAGCTGTGGTCGCTCCACGAGTCCATCCAGGAGTACAAGGGCAGCTGCCAGGACCTGAGCGCCGCCTCCAGCCTCAGCATGATGGAGAACGGCTACTTCGACGAGGACGATGAGTATTACCCAGAGCCTGGCGCCACTCCCACCGGGGAACAGCCAGACGGAGAGGTCGGAGACGGGACGGCATCGATGGCTGCAGCCAAGAACGGGAGCGGCAAAGACGACAGCTGGGACTCCTTTCACGTCACCATCTGAGGGCTCGCTCTCAGCTCTCTGCAGATGGATATGTATTTTTTGGAGGTGAAAGACTTTGTGTTAAGCTGGAGGAAAAGTTGGAAACCTTCTTGCCTCAGAGGAAGAACTGGTTGGGCAGAGACAGCAGTTGATTGGTATCTCATTACCATAATAGACTATACAAATAAAATTCCAGCTTATCTTCGACTCCTCCTCAGGTGAAACACATCCCTGCTTGTGCTGCAGAAGGGTTTTTTTTTTCTGTTTTTTTCTTCTTGCAGCGTGACCAGGAGCTACAGACTGCGGAGCCGAGAGGCCCGGTGTTCTGACAACACCTGCTCAAGCTCAGGAGTCGACATGGATTGTATTCCAAGACTCCGTATACTCAAAATTAGGCAATATATATGATTTCTTTTTTTATAAACAGCTCTGCTGCTGCTTCTTCTATATCAAGTGGGTTTTGCTAGCCAGTCTCCCTTTTTGGCAGAACATTTTTTTTTTACATATACAAAATATATGAACAAAGTTGTATTATTTATTATCTAATATAAATAACAAGATATTTCCTGTTACTCTCTACGGATGTTTTGTATTGAAAATACCCAGGTACAGGGGTACAGCATTTACAGGTCAGATCACGGAGGATGGGACTTCTGAACTCTGCAGTCGGTGTTGGTGTAAAGACAGGAAGAAAGACTGTCTTTAAAGTGGTGGAATCATCTGGACAGACGCTGTCAGACCTCAAGAACGGAGAAAGCGGTGACGCCCTCAAAGCTGTTCACAGTATAAAACACTCAAAAACTGAATGAGGTTTTGTACAGGAGTGAGGGCTCCACTTTCCTTGCCTTTTTTTTCAGAAGGAGCTCATGTTTGCTCCGAAAATGTGAAAAGTTCAAAATGCTGGAAAACAGTTTGCAAGCCGAGCGCGCTTCCCTCAACCCTCAGAGCTGTCGACGCGTTACTTGCAGCTTTGATGCGTCGCTGTTTTCTGACTGGGCGGCGCAAAAGGCCCAGATGGTTTCGATCCAGCTAATAATGTACTATACTCTGCTTTCACCACACATCAACTCGGGTCTTCTTTTCATAGCAACGGCCATCATTCCTATCAGTAATAATGATGAAAAGCCATGAAAACAAGGCTCAAGTTGTAACCAACAACAGCTATCTTTCAATATAACAAGGTAGCAAGCGCTTAGTAGCCAGCGTCGACTGAAAACATTCAGGATGAAACGACGTATTCAGCTATTTTCCTTATAACCAGCTTCGACTCTTTTCTTCTTGATATACGCGAATCAAATAAAAGTTGCCAAGAATTAAGAAACTGTGATCGGCTGCGATCAACATCTCCCAAAATTTGCACTTGCTAGTTGCAATATTTCTTCATCGCAGTGACGGTGATGTGCAACAGATTTGTCTCTGTGGTCACTGCGACCTTCACATGTGGCTCGCAGCGCAAACACAAAGCTGTAAACACAAAGCTGGAAACACGGTAGCAACTATCGAATGAAAACAGGGTACTTTATAATGCTTTGTATCCTATTAAACTTAACTGATCTTATCCTAACAGAATATCCTCTGCTGCATCTAACCTGGAGTTACACTATACACACTCAAGACCAGGCTGAACATTATTTAAGACATTTAATGAATATAGCTGCAAAGCTTCCAGGGGCTGTTTCACTCTCTGAGCGTCACCGTGGGAGTTTTTCTTTACTTGACAATACTGGTCACTAACAAGATTGTAACTGCAAGTGTTTTAAATTCGAGATGACTTGCTTTTATTGTATGCCTGAGAACATTATAGGAAAACGAACTCGCTCTGTCCGTTTTGAAGAGTGTTTTCAACACTCGGGCGTCGGCCTTATCTCAGACTCTACGTATGTTTCTCGCCGCCATCCTTCAACGGGCGAAGACGCTTGGATGTGCAGATATTGTTACTTCTGCTACACATATGAATGATCTGTGCAGTCTTCCTTGAAGGGACAGTTAAGACCAAAATCAAAAATACATTTTTCCTCTTACTTGTTGTGTTATTTTTCCATCTAGATGGAGGATTTAGTGACATCAACCCTAGAGATGTCTGCATTCTCTCAAATATAATGCATGACAGCCCTTGGTTTGATGTTCTTTAAGGGCTCAGGCTAAAACTAAAGATTATTTTCGTAGTTAACGTGCCGATTATTTTCTTGTGTGATCTATAAAATGTCTGAAAATTGTGAAAAATGTTCATCAGTGTTTCCCATTAGCCTAAGAAGTCCTAAAATATGCTATTTTTGCCCACAACTCGAAGACATTCAGTTTACAGTCACAAATGAGTAAAGAAACCAGAAAATACTCACATTAAAGAATTAGACCATTTTTTCAAACTGCTAGCTAGCTAACATTACAGCTCAGCTGAGGAGGACGCCATCAATGTTTACGCCCCATGCTGATATAAGTACGAGCCTCCTGTCCATGGTTAAAAGGAAAGTTGTGTTGTTTTGATTTTGGGGTGAACTGTCCCTTTTTATAACTCTAAACTCAACAGCAAAGCTCTCAGCTGAACCTGTAGCACACTTGATCCACAGCAGCTTGTTCTATCACCCGAACTACAAAACGACTTTTCCTCTGTCAACACCAGCCGCCGCTCTGAGATGCCGCGGCGAGTTTCCGTAGCGCGTCCATGTTGCATCTGTATAGATCGTTTGACGCCATCTGTCCGTAGACTGGTCCGCCATTTGTGTGCTCGTAGAACACAAACCAAAGAGAAAGTACAACACTCAACACGAAATGTATTCGGTTAAAGGTGCAGAAAACACGCTTTTCTACTCAACTGATCTTGAATGGTTCCGTTGTATTCTAAAGGTACAGAACAAAATGACGCCTGATGTCTTGAAGAATGTCTTTGCGAGTCGTTTTGAAGCTGACGTTGTCTCTGTCCTTGAGGAGAAACACTAATGTCTTCAACTGAACAATGAAATGTTTCTTGTTTTTTCTACTTCTGTAAAAAAAAAAAAAAAAAAATCCACTGACTGGCGAGTGAAAGTCTCAGTTGCTTCATGTGTGAAACACCTCTGCATCAGCACGGCCACTGTGCAAAGAGCCCTGAAGTCAAAAGTGTCTGTAACTGTGTACAAACCCGTCGTAGGAAATGTGCTTATTCGCTTTCTAATCCTCAGCTTGGCCTAAAGACCACTGCAGAGAATAAATGTTGGCATTGTACATTTCGGCAAACCACGAGATACACTTTTATTTTATGTTCTGACAACACTGTGCTTTAGGTCTGGGTAGGGTAAGGAGAAAAATCAGGAATGGGTCTAAAATTCCTGGTTTTATCACTTTAAACACGGCTGGAAAATGTCTCTACCTTTTTTGTTTTGTTCCCAAGAAAACAGCAGCAAAATGACTAAAATGACCTGGTTTTGTTGGTTACCATATGATTCAACATATCGTGGTTTGCAGAAACACAATGTTTTCTTGCTGACCTGTCTGAGGAAAACGGCAGTCGACGCCTCTAAAACGTACTATCAAACATTATATTTCTCTCGTGTGTACACAAGTTCAGGACGAGAAGGAGGCAGATAAGCACGTTTCCCCCTAATTTCGAAACTATTCCTTTAATTAACCTATCGAAGCAATTCCGGTAGAAATTCAATTACATTTTTAACTGTACGAGGTTTTAAATCCTCTCTTGAACTCATAACACACTACCTACTCACTTTAACATTTTGAAAACCCGCCCGTTAACAAAAAGACCTGAGAGGACTCTTCCACAGAACACGATGAGTCCATCATCTGACGTTCGCTCTTTGTATTTGTTACAAATCTTTCTGCAGTTTATCGCTAATCTGAAGCATTTGATCAAACGATGTAACTGATTCGGGTAAAAGGCTTGACCCCGGACGTTTTGTTTTTATTGGATGTCTACACAATTAGTGCCTTTGTGGACCTCAAAGGTTCCAGACCTGAGGTTTGCTGTTCAAGACGTCGACGAGAATAAACCCAAAACAGTCTTGTATCATTTGACTCGTTCGACATGAACTGGGGTTCTTAAAGCTGCTACGTGCAGAATCTGAAACCTGATGACTCCTGCGACCTCCTTAATCCCCTAATGGCAGAGTATTACATCACTACAAATCCTGAAAATCCCAGAAAGAGCTGCTTAGAAGGTGTGCTAAGAGATTTGGACGTTTACGCCGAGCTCAGACTCTTTTAGCTTTCCTTTTTTTTTTTTTTTTCCTCCTCCGTCAAAGGCTCCTTTTTCACTTTATGGACGAGGGCGCAGCTGTCGGGAGTGGCGTGTTTTTGATGCTTCCTGCCTCTGAAATTTGAGTTGCTTCATACCCCTGAGAGGCTGTTCTCTCCCCTCCTCACTCGGACGGCGACGTACATTTTTACTCCTTCAAACTACATCTGAAACTTCTTGCAACAGCCTTAAAATCAGCTGCGTCATCGGCAAAATTACGGTGCCCTCCTCGCGAACATTTCGGGTGTCGGGCGATGATTTTGCACTTGTTTGCGGTTGTTCCGTGATAAATCCTGCAAAAAACTACACCTACCTGATCCTCTCATGAATTTGTCTTGGTGACACAGGCACACGGTGCTCCTTGTACAGCCGCTACATCCAGCACAAGCGTTTCAAATTGAACACCAGCCAATCGTTCCCTATTATCGCAGATCAGTGTTGTGTTTGACGAAACCCCCGTTTTTCATGTGATTACTGGATGTGTAACGTGGTGACGTCATCTCAGGGTAAACTTTCGGCTTCTGATGAGAAAAGTTTTCACCCTGGAGGGGTTAGGGGGGTTAGGGTTAAAAAAAAAAAAAGATATCTTTGAACACGATTGTATTGTGACACTCTGTTATTTGGTGTGTTTTTTTCCCAGTGTGATGTACCAACATGCTTACAGCGGCCACAGTCGACTTATTTCACTGTAAATGTCGTGTTTTTGGTGCGATTCTCTCACAACAAGGGCTTCTTTCTAAAGCCCACTTTGAACAATCACGTGCTCAAAATCACTTGTTAGAAGAGGCGGAGCGATGCGTTTTTTTCCCTACCTAGAGTGGCCTCAGAACACCAGGATGCAATGCAAGAACCCAAACCACAAGGATGTCATGTGTTTTGACTTAAGTCATGGTTATTACTGTAATCACAGTCACGCCTCAGCGTTCACTTCACACTCCTGCTTCAGTGGTTAGTCAAAAGGCGCACGCAATAGGAAGCACGTGGAGGAGGGTGCACCGAAAAAGGCAAATTAATTTAATCAGAGGTTGATTTGTATTGATTTGATCGCCAATTGGCCATGTTTCGTCCACTTTAAAACGTCCTGCTGCTAACCTTTGCTTGCAGAATGCCTAAAAACACATATGAATTCACGTTTTCTCACCAAAACTCAAAATGACTCTTCTCCAGCCCGACCTGTGTCAAGGCCAGGCTCTCATAGGATGAATGTGAGCGTGTGAATCAGCCGAGGAAAACACGAGAGAGCCTTAGAGGTATTAAGTTCCAACAGATTATCAACGTCGACATACTTAATATTTAGATCAACATCCACCAGTTGTTGAATGTGGTTGAATCTGTCGTCGGGGAGTTAGTGAGAGACCACAATGGTGAAATGTTTGACTTCATATCTATACTGTATATCATTCATCCTAATCATTCATTAAATCACTATAGTGG
The DNA here is from genome assembly GCF_900880675.1 of Sparus aurata. Classification (NCBI taxonomy): domain Eukaryota; kingdom Metazoa; phylum Chordata; class Actinopteri; order Spariformes; family Sparidae; genus Sparus; species Sparus aurata. Next base: position 11,099,667 of record NC_044208.1, on the reverse strand, counting down.
AAACAAATAAGTTGTTGAGAGAACCTGTGAAGCCTGTGTTGTGACCATCCATCATTAATGATTGACCATACTACTGTTTCTTTGGACGATTAGTCTCAACCCTATCATAGTAATTATACTGAGACCAGTTTAATAAAGTGATTCCATACTTATTCAGGTTTGGAGTGAGTTTTTTTTTTGTTATTCTTCTGCCTGAAACACATTAAGAATAGTAGAAACTGAACCAGTCGGACCATTATGATTTTATGCTTAAACTGGCTAAATCAACACAAAGTTGATCCCTGACCAGAGGACGGAGTAGAGCGGCAGATGGGAAAAATCATTGGATCACCATAATCAATAGGGTTCATCCTCTGTGGGACACGAATGTACAACATTATAGGGAAATCCATCCAATAGTTCTGAGATATTTCCGTCTACACTAGCCCTGCTAGAAATCAGAATCAGAAATCACGAGACACAAAATATTAACTGTCATTTTCATTCCCCCAAAATCCAAGCAGCCCCAGTGAAACTCTACTAGACTCCCTCAGCCAGAACTGCAGTAATCTCCCTCTCTCTGCTGCCCTACTTCTTCTTCTTCTTCTTTTCTCCCGAACGCGTCTCGCTCTGACCTGCATTTAAATGCACCGATCTGCATTTGGCTGGGTGTTGAGAGGCTGCCATGCTGCTGCAGTTCCGGTCTAATTGATCATTACTGCAGCAGGATGTCAGGGCTTTGATGCAGCAGCTCCTCGCGCTGTGAGGTTCAGATGAATTACTGATGACGATAACACTGTTTATGTTCTCACACTCCGAGGCTCCCTGTGAGACTGGAGAAATGGGTCACGCTACAACCGTTCGACTCTGCAGTGGAAAAATCAGAAACTTGGTCATAAAAATGCATTAAAGCAATTTAACAGCGAGCAGTGACGGCTGATAGTCCGCTCTGTTCTTCACTGAGCATTGACACGGCCGGTTGACATGCTAGTTATGTGAAAGCTGCAGCTGCACATACATCTTGACCTTTCTGCGCCGCTTCCTGTATCTGAGCACTTACTGCAGATTAAAGGATGAGTTCGCCCAAAAATGAAAACGCAGTCGTTACCTTCTCACCCTCGTGCTGATGAAAAGTTGGGTGAAGTTTCGCAATCCACGAAACATTGAGAACAGTAGTTGCGGCATTCTCCTGAACAATTGAAGTAGACAAGGACATGAACGACACAACTGAAAAAAGAAAAAGAAACATATAATATTTTGGAGTGAAATAATCCTTTAAAACTATCCAAAGCAAAAAACAAAACTATGAAGATCTTATTAAATTTGAGGCATTGTTATACAGCAAGTTACACCACGCAATAGTGTATAATAAAGGGTTACATTAGCCTTACTGCAAAAATGCTGCTTACATGTTAATACATCAGCAAAGATAATCCCAAATGTGATGTATGTAATGTCATGATGTATCACAAAGGTGCACTGGCAGAGGTCATTCGTGCATAATTTGTAGTCTGTAAGTCTTTCGATGAAGACAACATCATTGAACAGGTTAGCATAAAACTCCGTCAGGCTCCCTCTAGTTTATAACCAGTCAGAAGCATCGATAAGACATTTTAACGTATAATTCATTTGAAATCACTTCTATGTATTTTGTATGACTGGTGATATAGTGCATCAGGAAGCATTGTGAGTGTAGTCGTAAATAAAATGCATTATAATTCGTTATAAATGGCTGTATAACACACTATAGACGTGGTTTTCCCGTTATTAATGCTTGTATATTTTTTATTCAAGTAAACACTAATCACAGATTTTTACTTATTTATTGTGTATTTTGTCATTTGGTATTGTTATTTGAACTCTTGCACTACTCCCGTTTACTGTACTGTTGGGTTTTTTTGTGTCTGGCCATGAAGATCTCTTGAGCCACTGTGGTTTTTTTTTTTCAAACCCTGCATTCAAATCTTCTTGACAGTCCTGGGAAAGCCCCTTAAACAGCACTTGGATCTTTAAATGAACAGTAAAGCTTCAGGATTTCAGGAATTCAGGACATTGTGACCAGTGCTGACCAGTCAAACTGCTCTGGAGCTGCACCACAACTCATCGGACGTCAAATAAACGATTAAATGCATCTATTCATGTCTGATAACATTCATATGAAAGCTTTAGAGCATGGCGTTGATATTGCCCTTGTACAGAGGCTGTCTGTGCACACAGCTGTGCATCATTTGAGGCCCATGTTGTCTTCCTCTCTCTGCTCTGTGCTCTGGTCTCGTGCCGGCCGGCCGGCCAAGCGTCTGTTGGGAGATTAGAGCAGATTAACATAATCTTGATTGAGAGAGCAAATCCAAGGTGCATCACTCTCTCCGCGGGGAGGGCCGGGACAGATTGCCACATCAGAGCGGAGCTGTGTCGACCGGCTGATTGTTGTTGATAATTCTTATAAAAGAGTTTTTCCTCTTGTCACTTCAAAACTGAAGGCGCTGAGAGTTCATCTGTGTTGTGGTGTGCTCCTGTTTCATTTGTGTTGTTCTATTTCATTTCAGTGAGGCCATGACGTGACCTATTTGTGTTTTAGGCCTGTTTTTTTAGACTAAAACACACAAATGACCACCGGTTGATGTGCAACCTAATTTGGATATCCACTCGTCTGCATGCAGTTCTGCGTGCTGCTTGTTGACACAGTGACTTCTGGATCTGCTTCGAATGCACTGTTTATAACTGAAGCCACGATGTGAAGGGGTTTTTCTGTCTGTTTTAAGATAGCGGTCACTCGGTCAGTCCACCACTTTGGCCCAGAAATAGACTCGATACACCAGCCTTTATCAACGGAGGAGGAACCCTTAAGTCTTACAGTGTGGGGTTGATTTTTTCATTTTAAATGGACAGCCAAAACATTTGGGACAAATATTTAAAATATTTCGCTCAGATTGAATTGCAAACATTTTGTTGAACCCTTCACTGTATCACCATCTAAAGAAAAGAAAAACATTTATTTATTTATTTATTAATATTTAATAGATAAATATAGGGGACACGTGAAGTACTTTATACATGGACAAGCTGAAACAGCTGTCAGACGCAGGTATCATAGTGTTTATAGCAGGTGCTAATTTGCAACACCCGTCCCTAAACGGCTTTCATGAAAACAAGAAATGAATACGATGAGATAAGAATAGAGTCGACTGAGCAAGATACAATAAAGCACACGTTTAAAAACTTCACATTACAATCTTAACCTGGCTTATGAAAAAAAAAAAAATGACAAAGGTGATGACATCCCAATCAGCCTTGTGCGTTCATGTGGTGTCACAATAATCGGAGGAAGGTATATCTGACTGGGAAAATTCTCGCTTGCGCCGCTTCAAATGGGAGTGACTGCTCGGAAAGTCGGTGAAAATTTTTGCGCACAAGTTGCTGTCATGTGACGCTGAAACATGGCGGACATTGGGGTTGGTGGTAACATGCACATTTTTTATAACATATTTCATGGCTTACATGATCCGTTTCCTTTGCTGTTCCTTGTCACTCAAGTACTTTAAACAGCTGTCAACAAATTCTTTTTAAAGTCAATGTTGCTCATATATTCCCCCTGCTGGAAAAACCAGCATAGACCAGCACCAAAACCAGCACCAAAAAACAAGATATGCTGGTCTTGCTGGTGACCAGTGACTAGCAGACCAGCATGTGTTGTGTTTTGGTGCTGGTCTATGCTGTTTTTTCCAGCAGGGACGACTTTTAATTTCACATGAACAGAAAGACTTTGAAAAGAAGACTTCCGAACTCGGAAGCAGGACCATCCGGTGGCATATGAATGCAGCATTCCTTGCAGCCTAGGCCTGTGTTGTGTTAGTGCTAATTTATTGCATGCTAGGCTGGCACGCTGAACTAAGATGTTTAGGATGGCTAACATATGAGCATTGCAACTATTAAACATCAGTCTGTTGTTGTTATAAGGTTGCTAGCTATTCTGATATTAGCATTTGACAAGCTAGGTCAAAGCTGAGCTGTGCTGAAGCAACTAGCATGGCTAATACAGAGCACTTCATGTGTCGTATCTCGGGCTAAATATGGCTCATTAAGTTGCTTTTTTTTAAATGGAAAAACCCCAATAAAAAACAGCATGCGTATTTATTACATTCAAAACCAACAGAAAGTCTCCTCTGTAAAATAAATGAATAGGGGCAGCTGCACTGTTAGCTATAGGCTAACGGATCAACATGAAGGCCGATGTTCAATTTTGGAAATCAGGGACTGGGCCAATAGAAAGATGAAAAGTTACATCAACTATGGCCTCATGTCTGTACCAGTTAGGTAAGACAACTCATGTGTATAAACAAGAATACATTGTCAGCGACACCAGAGGGTTTTAGGCCACAGTAGACTTCAGGTCGTGTTCTCCCTCCAGCTCCCGTCCTCGGCGCTCACACCGGTCCAGACCTGGTGAGCGGCTGCGAGGTGACTGCTGTTCCAGTAATCTGATTAGTCTGACTTAGATTAAACCACTGCATGCCACAGTAATTGACCAACACTCTCCAGACTCCACATTTAGAAACATTTTGTCCAGGAGATACGGGCACTGTGTTGACGAGTTAAGCAGACAGGACATAGGTTGGCTGATTCCTACGGTTAATCCCACATGTGTGCATCGTTTAAGTACGTTTAAAACAGTAAGCTTCCATCCTTTGAGTATGTATGTGCATGTTTTTCTATTTTTGATATTTTCAAAATGGATTCCCTTGTCCTCAAATGTATACTCAGTATCAATGACGTTAAGATTAGTTGCAAAGTTTCTCTTTTACTGATTTGTTGTGTTTATTCGGAATGAGCAAAAAGCGTTTAAAGCAAGATTGTATGATCCTCAATTTAACTGACAAATCATGTTTTTTTTTTTCTAAACAGAATGTTTTTAAGTGTAGCTCCTAACTGGACCCGAACCTTTTCCAGCTTTCTGCCATCGTTCTGCCGTGTGAGTCCATAAAAACACCGGTTTATTTCTGACACACTGAGATGTTTGTTTGTCTCAGTCGAGCTGATTTTGACATCTCTGTGTTTACACTGATCCGGGCTGCGCTCCTCTCCGCAGAGACTGCAGAAGGGTGAGGACTCCCAACACAACATTCCATGTCCGTGTGCTGTCTCTTAACTATTCACAGGCCTGTAACAACACGTATCCATCCATGTGCAGAAGCAGCACACAGATACACTTGCGTAAAATAAAATAGTCAGACACAATTCTGAGTGATTATGTCCAAAAATAGAAATATTTTATTTTCTCCTGCCGTACAGTTGCGCGACAGACAGCTCAGAGAGCAACATTTAAACCAAAGTGTTTCTCTGCGAGCTCAACGCAGACTCGCCCAACTAGTTGGCCCAAATTTCAGGGCTTGTCTGTAACATAAAGTCACAGCTGATTCAACAGCAGTTCATTTTAAACATTAGTAGGAAGCAGAAGATAAATGAGATGCATTTAAACGTTAAGATTTCCTTTGAAACATCAAGTAATATTAATATATTTAGTCTGGAACGCAATTTTAGACGTAGGACTTAAGCATGAACACAAGTAACAAACATTCTGGAGGCCCAGTGAGAAACGTTTTCTCTGTGAATACAATGGCAGCGTCAGGTCGTGTGAACATGTATAAGGAGGGGGAAAAAAGTAGAATTTTAACATTTTAACATTAACATTAACTATTAGAAATATTTACGAACAACTGCTCTTAACAACAGACACCCTAAACAGCCACGCGTCAAACGTGTTATTTCCTCCGTCTTCCCATGACAACAATTCAAATCGTATTTTTATTCTCGAGATCACAAGTTATTTACATCATTATCACAAGATAACGTTCACGCAGGCAGGAGAGCGTTTCTTTCTGCGTTTGTTTTGTTCTTTTATGATGGTCTGACGGTGATGCGACGGTCACTACGCTCTTGTTCATGACATTGCTACCCATGATGCAATGGTTCCTGCAGTGATTTGGGTCTTGTATCTTGTATCATCTACTAAATCTCATCATCTCTGGGAAACAGCAGTTGTTATCTCGTGATAATGACATGAATAACTCGCTCGGAGGAAACTTTTTTTTGAAGCGCTGATTCACTAAACAACCAGCAAACTGAAAGAAGGCACTTTGAAAGCAAATGTCTCTTCTTCTTAAGACAAAAAGCTCCAAAGAAAGGACACAGAGGACGAGTCACAGTGTTCAGAATGAAAATGGTAACAATTGCAGCGATATCGGACAAAAAAAGGCCATTTCTTTGGCGCCGCTGTTAATTCGATGATAATTCAGGACTGAAACTATCACGTTTTTCACTGTGCGTCGTCAACTAAGCGATTCATTGTTTGGTCTATAAAAATGTCAGAAAAATGGTGAAAAATGCCGATCAGCTTTTCTTAGATAACAAGATGACGCTCCTCAAATGTCTGCTTTTGTCCACAACAGTCCACAACAGTCCTCAGTCAGATGGTTTTGTTTAGAAAGAATTCCGCCTCGCCTTGCTCTCCCCTCGCCTCACGCATCCGGCCGGCTGTGCAGCAGTTTTTAATAACCGCACGACTCCTGCAAAGACTCCCGGGGGGGCCGAGGCAGGTTCAGCTGTCCAGTTTTTTTACGCCGAAGGTAACTGCAGCGAGAGAGCAAATTCCCCTCATTCCGCAGACACTCGGCCTGCTGCAGACGTTTGCTTTACTAATTGAACACAAACACTCCGGGGAGGTGTTGTAAAGTTTACCCGCCGAAGCTAGTGAACATGTTCCACACCGATTGCTGTGACTCAGATATCTGGAAGGACTCTTGCTGCAGTTTGGTGGATTTTTGCTCAACCTTCGCTAAAACAAATGCAGCAGATAAATGGCGGACCCCGTCTTAATTCGCAGTTCACCTCAAAGAATTTCAGCAGTTTCAGTGCCACATGTTGAAAAAAGTAAAGAATAGGGTTGATCCGACAGTGATACCAGTATTGGAAATGCCTCTGATACTGCGTTAAATGCTGGAATCAGTGACTCCAGCAGCTACTTTCCAGCAGTTTCTTGAATGGATGTTTGCAACTGAACGGTTTGGACAGCAAAATTTTGGTGAGGAAATCGTTATCCAAACATTTTATAGACTAAATCATCAATTGACCATTCTCTCTCATCACTGGCTTTCAACGTTGCAATAAATGATTTATAAAAAAGTCAATGTTGTGCCTGTTTTATTAAGTTATTCATTTATTCTGACAATATATCCTGTCTGTTTCTGTGCGCGTGTGAGCTACAATGAGTCTTTCACCGGTGAGCCAAAGAATGTGTAGAGTGTTGGCTGGTTCCTGTCCAGACAGAGAAGCAGTTATTGTCAAATTACAACCTAAGGGTCTGTGTTTAGAGTGGCCCTGAGAATGAGAGTAATTTAAATCAGGGGATGTTCCCATGCTGCAGCTCCTCTCTGGGACAGATACAAATCTCAAGGGGATCTTGACTTGGGAACCAAAATGAAAAACGAAAAGAGGGCTGCCGCTTCTTCGACATCCCTGCAAGACGAAGATGGATCTCTCTCTCTATAAAAGAGCACAGAAGAAAAAAAACAAACACTGTCTGTTCTGCTGTCTCCTTTTGGAAACTTGGAAGAACAAAACTTCAAAATAAATGTCCTTTTCCTTTTCCAGCTCCGCGGGCAGAAGGTTCATTAGAAAACTGCCTCTTTCTAGCACAGGCTGGCATCCACGATCTCTTCATCGTCCCCTGAGATGAGTGGCATTTGTCTGACGAGTCAATCAAACGTCAAAACGTCCTGGATGCTCCACGGAAGCTTTTTACAGGCCTGAGCCACGCAGGTCTCTGACAGCAGGCCGACACACACCGCCATCAGTGACAGACGTCTGCTGCTGTTCAGGATCACTGGAGGAGGGGTAGAGGGGAGAGAAATGGAGGAGGAGATTATGAATACATACGCTTATTCCATGAATAGTGTTTGTTTTCATGTCAGTTAAAAGGACCTCTGAAAAATGTGGAATCAAACACCCAAAAAATGAAGGTGTAAATCAACAATTGTGGCAACAAATTACGGTCGGAAAATACGGAGCACGGCAAAAATAATAAATCAATTACTATGCCGTTATAAATTCAGCCATTATTTCACATATAAAACATGACATAGATACTTCTGCTATAATTAGACGCTGTATTTATTTACCTCTGTATTCATTTAACTATTCATGTACTTTCCCATTTTGTTTATCAATGTATTCATTTTTACATGAATTTATATATTTACTTATTTATCTCTGTATCATTCTCATTCTGCATTTTTCCCAAATGTATTTCTTTCTTTCTCTCTGGTTTTGGCAGTTTCAGCCCTCCGTAGAGGAAAAACTAGGTCAACGAGACATTAGTGTGGCAGAATGCTGTTAAATTTACTTGCAAAAACACTTTGCACTTTTCAGGGGACTGAAAATAAACCAGTGCATAGACTTCATTCATTACTTTGTTACACCAATCATCAGTCATTTCGTGACTTGTTTACTATCAATATCCCGCACAGAAACTAAATCATACAACCACTCAACAACATCTCACTGTTTGCTGCACAAAGTTTAGCTGCTGCTGAAGAAATAAAGTGTACAAGGTAAGAAATCAGAGTTAGTTGCCACCTGCTGGTGCTTTAAAAAATGTTTTGAATTATGAAACTCCGGTTATTCCCTCATGTCTCGCGAGGTTTGAGCTTCTACCTTCAGACCAATTAGTTCTTCAAAAATGAAGTGACTCTTGACTTCTCTCAAAAATTCTTGGTCAGTGTTCGATGCAATAAAAATGTGTTGATCCTTGAAATAAAAATGAGATTAAAGATTGGGACGACGTTGGCATATCCTCCTACCTCTGATAGCCTGCGAGTTTGAGGTGAGCACAAACAGTTTGATGAGGCCCAGACAGAGCGGGGAGTAGTCGTGCTCCCAGATGACAGCGGGGATCAGGAGGACCTTGCCGTAGCAGGACAGCAGCAGTCCTCTGAGGAGCAGGCTGAGCTCCAGGGGTCTGCTCTGCAGGAGACCCACCACCAGCCAGAGGAAGCAGAGCACACCGCCGCAGAACGCCCACAGCTCTACAAAAACCACAGACGGACATCATCAGAGAGAGATGGATGGTTTTACTTTTTTCCAATTCTTCAAACGAATGGCATCATCTTACCGAGGCTGGCCAGTCCAAACATGCTGTAGAACTCCCATTCCTTGGTGTACCTGATGATGTCGGCGGGGTCGCTGCTCTGCTTGGAGCCATGGAGCAGAGACCACCTGAGGTAAGCCTCGCACAGCAGGCAGAACACACACAGCTTCCAGTGGATCTGCAGAGGCGGAGGAGAAGAAACACACACGTGAAGAAAACATGGGCACACACGACAGTATATGGGCAATCTACGTGATCCTGCAGGTCTGTAAATTGAGCATCCCACTACTTTTGATGACTTATGTGTCCAGCAAAAGGCCTGTCATGAACACACAGCACCCACATACCGATCACAGTTATAATATTGGTGAACTATCCATGTTCAGTGAGGTAAAAGCAGTTGATATTACTTACATTCAAGCTTGTGTTGAACAAAATGTGTCTGAACGCCTGTGTCTTGCACAAAATGGCATCAATCAGGATGATAACTGGGTCATATTCTATGTATTTGTCCACTGGCTTTTGGCATGACTCCTGCAAAACACAAACACACAGACAAAGTCAGCTAAAGCTATAATTACCATGTTGCAGCCTAAGGATGACACTAATGTTAATGATTACTGTGAAAGCGCGTAGCCATGTTGCCCAAGTTGTGTCTACGTATTTGTGATACGACATCAGGTCGGATGGTTCGAGTCTGTTGCCACATTCAACCAGATGAACCAGTGAAGCCACACACAGGTGTCACCGTAACAAAATGTCTACATTATGTGGAAATGTAGCTCTGCGGTTAGATTCACAGACTTATTCTTGGTCATACGTCGCTGACGGAAAACAAATAAAGTAAATCAGTAGGCTGTAACTTAGTAAGACATGTAAACAGGTTATATATTCGAGCCAACTCATGTTAGCTAGTATCTTCAACACAAACAGTAACGTTACACCAAATGCAGCCACCACCAACAGGTTAATGGTTAACGCACACATATGGTTATCTTCAGGATGCCGTTACTGTAATCCCTGTGCAACTCCGATGCTTTTTCGTTACATTCAATGCACCTAAAGTCATCTTTCCCCATACTTCTACCTGCGACCTGCTACGAAAAGCCGCTAGCATGACAGACAACCGAGGCGGAAGTAAATATGTTCCATACGGTTTCGCCTTGCCTTCAGAATAAAAGTGATCCGCTGCTAAATGTTATTGCAAGGACATTTTTCAAAAACATTCACCTTTATAATGCATTTTTCCTTTCTTTTCTTTTCTTTATTGTGGAGCTTTATTATTATTACACTTATATGCCATTGTATATTCCTGTCGGGGATGTAGTACTTTCTACCCTGTTCCATTTATTCAATTGCTGTTGTTAACTGTTAAGTTACATTACATTACATTGGTAATTTTTTTACATTGTGAGTGCAGGACAATTTCTTTTAGTGCAATATTACTATTTTTGCTTGTATAAATGATCTGAATTCTCCCTTAACAACTATATACCGTACTCATAGTATAACATAATTATGCTTTTGGTAAATTCTAACTTTGCAACAGAATCAGAATCAGAAATACTAACTGGATTTAAAATAACTAATTAAAAACACCACAGGCTAATCAGAACTAAATAAGTCCTTTGTGTCAAACAGTGTAGTGATCAATATCATTTGCTGACTTATCTAGATCACTCAAAACTTGTTAGGGAAATTAGGATATGGGTGCATATATGCATGTGCATGAATATGCAATAAAAGTCAAATGAAATGTGTGGAACAACAATTTTCACAAAACACAAAATACAAATTCAGATATGTCACAGAATAAACAATCAAGTGAAACGCTACAATATCCCAATGTCCCTAACTCCTTTTGATACGTGTAATTAGTTGCAAGTAAAAATATGTGATGGACGGTTTTAACCTGAAAGTTACAACGGAAATGCTTTGCTCTGTCTGGACTTGACGGTGGAGGAACCAGTTTGACAGCCGCAGAGGATGCTGGGAAATGCAGTCTAACTCATCTTCTCCGGCTGCGGTCTTCTCGTTGGCCTCCCGTCGCTCGTGAGGGGGGCGTGTTCGTTTGGTTCTGTCTGGTCGAGCTGCTGCGGCTTCCGCTCTCTGGCGTCACACATGTAGCACAACATGGCCCCTGCCAGCCGGGCTGTTGTTGTGGTAGCGCTCTCACTACTGTACCTGTCTCGGGCCATCTTCTCCTCCGAGTATTTCTCCACTCTCACTTTGTTCAACAATGAGCTCCACAAGCAGGGATGCAGCTCGCTGTCCGAGTGGGAAGAGTACGCGGCGGACTGCGGTAAAGTGTCTCTTATCGCTGTTACTTTGCCACGTCCTCCCCGATTGTAACTGTCACTGAACCCGGCTAGCTTAACCGAGTGTAAGCTAACGTTAAGGGGCTAATAACAACAAGCGGTGACAGCCCGGAGGAGATAACTAAGATAAGCTGCGGCTCTTACTGCCGTGGAGGTTAAATGGGACTTGAAACAAAAATACATGTGAACGAGAGTAGCACCGCTGTGAGAGATTCACTGAGAGTCTATCGACGTGTGCAAAACAGTAAGGGAACTCAAACTCAACGGTAAACTTACAAACTGCTGGTTTTAGCTTACCCCAAGAGGCCAGCACCAAACTCCAGTCAAAAAATGCCTAATTTTAGCTTTGCCTCGCTCGGCCACTAAAGCGCGCCTTTAACAAACAGAAACTAGAACATTGGTCCAGTGGTGTTGATATTCTAGTGGGTTCTGCTTACTACTAATTCGCCCAGCTATTGAATTCAATTTTTCTTTTAATCAAATCTCAGTTTTTAGGAGCAGACCAAGTATGACAGGTGAACTGGTTATACAAGTTCACATTCATTTGGGGTTGGTGCTGATCGGTTCAGTGCATCTCTGCTGAGGTGAAGACATATTTATATTAGTCATATTTAAAGCACTATGGCTTTGTTGTAGCATATATATATTTAAACATTTTTAACGTGATTTTCCTTCCTCCTAGGCAATCAGCAGGTCTAATTTAAACCCTCTCACTGAACTCTGAGTCAAAATAAGAAAAAATAGTTTATTACTATCAAAGAGATTTCATCTTTGTGTGGTAATGCAGAGGAAACATTACAAATCAGTCCATGTCTTTGCTCCACATCAATTTTGCATCAACCCTGAAGATATCGAAAAGAGACGTGGTGATCACTGTGCTGGCATTGTTTGCCATGAAAAAATATAGTAAAAATACTCAGAGCAAGTAGATGTAAATTGATGACGCAAAAATACTAGTTTGTTCCGTTATTTGTCACATTTTTTTAAATGAACGTGCTACTTTAATCCGCCAATATTTTAATGGAGCTTTTGTTGTGGTTGTCTCCGTGGGATGACGAGAATGTTTTATTAGATAGCTCAAACTGTCTGAAGATCGAGGTGGAGTCACTCTAAACCACATTGCTGTCATACCTTGTTGGATTGGAATCCGCAATGAGTGGTGTCAGGTCTGCTCGACACCGCAGACATTTTTTCCTTTGAAATATAAGACTGTTAAAATGTAACTTGAAAGAGTAACAGTTTGGCAGGATGAGATTCTATTTATTATTAAAACTTTGTTTTGTTTACACAGATATTAGCCGCTCAGTGCTTCCCGCTATAAATGCTCAGAATATTTGTCTTTTCAGAATCCTCAATTTTACAGCTGGAGGACCCAGACTGCGAGGAGGGAAGCAACCCGCCCTGCGAGTCAGTTTTCTCACTTAACGCAGAGAAGATCCTGGTGAGATCTCACACATACACGCTCGCACGTCGAGCTATCAGATCTGAACCAGCCACTGCCTGTAACAATTTCCGTCAAATACAAGTGGTTTCTGGTCAACTCTAAGCAGCTTGTTTTATATAAATAGTACAACACTGTGCCATGTGCAAACTCTCTGTGTGACAACGTAGCACTCTAGTCTTTCAGTTCTAAATCAACTGGATTTTCCTTGATACTCTTGATATTCTGAGATAAAAATGAAAGGGCCCATATTATGCTCATTTTCAGGTTTACACTTTTATTTAGGGTGTCGACTAGAACATGTTTACATGTGTTTATTCATTTTTCTAAAACATTTCACTGCTGCAGGACCTTTATTCATCCTCTGTCTTAACGCTCTGTTCTAGTGCCCGTCTCTTTAAGGCCTGAGAAGCCTGATCACGCTCAGCCCGCCATGTTTTCACATCAGCTCTGCCGGTGATTTTAATGGCTCATTAAAAGGCACAGTATCTGAATACAGGCTGTTTGCATTTCTCCGTGTCTACTTACACTAGTGATAATAATTAAAAGAAAAGCGTTGAGTCATGTTGTCCAAGTTGTGTTTGTTAGGAACACATTTTCAAGTCATAGTGAGTTCAGCTCTGTTGGATTTTTGATACTTTCAGTGTTTACATAGCACCTTAGCCTGTTAAATAATCAAAAAAGACAGAAAATCTCACTCTCTACAATAAATGAGCTTTAATGACAGTTATGCACAGTGTGCAGTACTGAGCACTCAACACTGATGTCTGAGTGTACTGACCACACTTGTAGTGCACCTCTTAATCACTGTTGCCAGGGGAAAACTACTGGAGGTCATCTAGGTCAAGACTTCACATTCAGAGCAGTTTCATCCTGATAAAAGCCTATGAAGGGAGAAAAACCCTGTAATTTACACATTTAACAGTATATCTGCCTTAGAATAAAGAAAAAAGGGAACCAATGTTCTACCTTTTGACCCTATGTCAGTGATGTTGGCTCTGATGATATAAATGTTGAAATGTATGTGTCTTGTCAGTTGTTTCATTGCATATTTGGAAACCCAAATTGCTGCCACAGCAACATTTACATGCTGTCAAATTTGCATCCTGTGATGCTGCCATTCTCCTTTTGGGATTACAGAGTGAATAAAACGTGACACTTTGAGAAGGAGAGAAAACTAGCTTTCGGATGCATTGCACTGAATATTTTAACTGCATGAAGAATGTGCTTGGCAGTAGTGAGCATGCTTGCCACCAGAAAGGATGTTTTTCTCTCGTCTGTGAGAGTGAATTGCACAGTGTAACCTTGAGAGATGCTGGGGAGCTTGTTAAATCCCCTTTTTACTCACCAAAATGTCCTTGACAAAGGCTGATTTTATTTGCTTTGCACATATTAAGTATACTTTTTTATATTGCAAAGTGTCCCTGGATTCTAAACCTTCAAGAGACATTAAATACAAGTTTTTAGCTTTCCACTTTTGAGCCTCACAGTGTTATATACTGTGCGTGTTTCCCCTGTGGTGGGTTTGTCTTCACACAGGAAACCATTATTTTGTTTCCTGTGTGTCAGAGCCGTCTCTTGATACACGTCTGTTTTTTTTTATATGCCTATATGTGATGTTTTTTTGTTCTTCTCTGTCTCTCACAGAACCAGGCCAAGTTGTTTATAGAACAGAAAAAAATCCCCTTCCCCGTAGATAACCACAACACAAACGAAGAACTTGGTAAGTTTACAAGTAGTTCTAAGCACAAGCCTTATTAATGCGGAGCAGACCTGTATGATTTTTTTGTCATGTTATTCTTCATCATTTCTGTCGTCGCAGCTATAGGCTACGTTCTGATAGGCAACGGTCTTTACGATGAATCCATCAAACACTTCTCACTCTTATTACAGGTGAGTTTGCTGCTGAATTAGCAGATATCCACTCTCAATTCATGTGTCAGGATTGCAGCACAGCTTCCTTTCTTTGTGTTCAAGCCAAGAATGTTTTCCTGACATGTTGTGTCTTTGATAAAGGGCGACCCGGAGCTGGTCAGTGCCATCTATGGGAGAGGGATAGCTTATGGGAAGAAAAGTCTACAGGTGAGTGATAAATGTGGAATACTACTGCACTGTTTGTCTTTAATAGCACACATGCTTTTTTATAAATAGTTCCATCGCAAGTAGTTTGATATTTTCGTGCATTTCTTTTTATTTTAAACACTACTTGATTTCTTTGGCCGATTTTTTTTTTTTAATGGATTTTTTTTTCAGCTGATGTGCACAGTTATTGCAGTCATCCCTTTTTTTTAATTTCAACATAATTTTTATGTCTGGAAGGGCAAACTTTACTGGGAATTTACTAATCTTATATATTTTCTGCATGTTTTTCTGCAGTATATTCTCTAAAAAAAAACGTTTTCTAATCGGCACATATTGGGCAGCATATTCACCAATGACAGTATATCTGCGACAGGCCTATATCAACCGATATATCAGTTGAGCTGTAATTTTATGAGACTGTAATTTCTGTGCACCTGTGAAGAACCTAGTAACTCTCTCACCAACCATTAGAATGAAGTTGAATGTGCCTCATAAATTATGAGCAGCCTGTCTGGCCAGCCATTAGATTGTCTGCCTGGCCGTAATAGCTGTGTTTACATGGATTCTAACGTATCACTAATGATCAGAACAATAGCCCGATCAGAATAAAAATGCCTCGTATAACTGCCTCCGTTGTAAGTCACAGGACTGATCTGGCCCTATCTGAATTAATTTTCAATTGGCTTCAGATGGCTGGTCTAAATCTTTGAAAAGCTGTTTAATAGAACAACAGATTAACTCGAGTTATACATAAATTCCCAATCAAAGAAGTATCACTTGTAGCAATAACACTTCAGCTTTTATAAACAGTCTGCCTGTTGTCACCAGGACTACTGTTCACCTAACTAATGTTGCTTGAACGGGCTGTAGGTATTAAAGCATTAATTCAAGTAAAGCATTAAGTTTTGTCGAAATAGCTAAAGCTCTCTCAGAAAGTTATATGCCGAATTTACAAGTATTTCCTGCTGATTCATAAGAGGTCGTGTTTCACCCACTGTTAGATGTGTATATTTACTGATAAGCTAAGAAATGTTATATTTGCGATACTTTTAAAGGGGCATTTGCTGCAGTGGGCTCCCCATAAAACAGAGCAAGCAAAATTCCATTAAAAAATCTGAGAATTTATAGGTACCTGTGCTCTATTGGTCAATGTGTATTGGCACATTCGATGTTCCACAGCTGGTGGAATCACTATACACGCATTCATGAAGTTATATTCAGATGAATTGTTTTGGGGAATGGGGATCAAACATCTTAATGGATGACTTGCATTCACCGTCCAGGTGAACGATTAATTTGGAATCTTTAATCAGAAAGATCTCAGTCAGGTTGAAGCAATATTGTCCATGTAACAGCAGCTACATCCTGAACCCAAAAAAGAAGTTATGACTAAGACATGAAGTATTTCTTTCCAAAGTATTATGTACTTGTTTGGGAGAAAGTGTTGCTCGATAATTAATGTTTGTCAGAGACACCCACCATTCGGTGCTGTAGCTGCAGCCAAGGCCTTCAGATTATTCATAGCAGATGACTCATACTTTTCATAACAAATTACAAAGCTGCTGCCAGTGTTTTCTGTATTGATGTGGCGCATTTACAGTATTTGCATTAAAAGTTGAGTCACGTTGAATCTTAATTTAATTGGTAGACTCCTTTTCATGTTGAGTTTTGTGCCAGAATGTTCTCTAAGATTAGATTTAAGAAAATACAACATGTTTTATGAAAGCCACCCTGGTATTAGGCAGCAACGGGATATGTTGTCTATGTAAATTTTTTTTGGATGGCTTAAAATAAAAGGCATCCTGAGTTTTGGCGACAGCAGCAGTTTCAGGTAAACGCAGAATGACTCAGTGTGCCATTCAATGAATGCAAATTCAATCTGCCAGGACTCTGCGGTTATGGGTGTGCCCTCCAGGAAACGGGCTGGACAGCAGGATTTGTGTATAGTTTAGGTCTTTGTGGCTCTGCTCCTAGCTTTGTTCACTATGCATTAAGGTTTATGTCAACAAAATGTAACCCTCTCCCCTTCCTGTGTCTCCACGCCAGGACATAAAGAATGCTGACTTGGCGTTGTACGAGCTCAACCGAGTCATCACTCTGGAGCCTAACTGGCCAGAGGTCTACGAACAGAGAGCAGAGGTGAGGCCTGACCTTGGACAGAGAGAGTAACCCAGTGCCAAGAGTCATTTAGTATAGTTTACAGGGTTCTCCCCAGAAATTTTTAGTATAGCGGCGCACCGTCAGTGGGGGGGGGGGGGTGCGGGCGCTCGTCACTGTCAGTCCGCGGCGGGGGGGAGGGAGACGCTTGATCGTTCATCGCCGTTAGCCGGGGGCTCGTCGCCGCCGTCAACCGGGGTACGGACGGACGGACGCTCGTCACCGTCAACCGCGGCAGCCCACAAACACCCGCTATAAAGCAGCTAACATTGTTGAGTATAGCGGCGCTGACCTAGCCGTATAGCGGCGCAGCGCCGTTGTTCCACCGTCTGGGGAGAACCCTGGTTTATTATAGGTCTCCAAAGCCCCTGAAAGAGATTTCAAGTGCCATAACATACTTGAAGCTGACTGCTCTTGGCAACAATGGATATAATTTAACTGATTACACTTCCAGTATTTCCCTTCTTTCATTCGTGTAGCTCATTTCTATCCTGTTTATAACTTGGAGCTGATCATTAATCAGCTCTATGTCTGATCTATTTTATGTTCAGATGCAGCGGTGTACTTTATTTTAGTATTTAGTATTTGTACTTCCACAATTCAGAGGAAAATATTGTACTTTTTACTCCACTACAGTTATTTGACAGGTTTATTTATGGGTCACTTGCAGGTTTAGTATAATACAAAATACATTCAGATCAAATAAATGATGATGCATTTTTCCGGGACTAGAAACAACTCTATTGATGCTGGAGGGGAAATTCAAAAGCCACCAAGCAGATAAACTATATGAAGTTGTGAAACCACATTTACCAACTGCAGCAATCAAGTGATGAACACATTAATGCATCAGTAATTACAGTATTATTCTGAAATATATAATGCATAATGACTACTTTTACTTTCGTACTTTTGGAACTTCAAATATATTTTGGTGTTTTTACTTTTGTTCTTTTAATTAAATAAAAATTTTACGCATGCCTTAGACTTGTATTGTATTTTGTATTTCTACACTGTTGTATTGCTTCTTTTAATTCAGTACAATATCTGAGTACTTCTCTGACCTCTGTTCAGATATCTGAGTAGCTCAAAATTACTGGCCTCTGGTCCACGTCATTTGCACAGTCTGTTTCTGATGCAATCAGAAGTTGTAGTGGAACTTCTGTTTTTGTTTCAGTTTTGGTTGTTATCCTCATCCAAGCTCTTTAAATTATTATATTATATTATATTATATATAAAATAATATTATTATTAAAGTTACAAATATATAATATTTAATAGTGATTAAGATGCTGCTCAGATACATCTGTGAAATCATTAATCAATGTGGAACTCTCACAAAACTAGTTAAACGGACTTGTCTTTGTCATTTACAGTAGTTACATTTTTTTATCAAAGCATCAGAAAATTTCACAAACATAATGCAACCCATATGTCAGTTAACATCAGCAGTGGGGTCAGATATACATTATATCTTAAATTCTTAAAACTCTGCTTTAGTTATTATAATTATTATTATTATTATTTGTTATTATTATTTAACAGAAAAATGTTTACTTTCTTCTTAATATTTCTGTCGTTTTTATCTGTTAATCAGTGTGATTTGCTAAAAAGAATTGAATAGTTAAGAAAAGAATACGTTTTGCATCTTTACATTTATTTTTGTGTGGACGTGTCTTCAGATCTTGTCTCCTCTGGGTCGTATCAGCGAGGCTCTGGCCGATCTGACCAAAGCCATCCAGCTGCAGCCTTCGGCCCGTCTCTACAGACACAGAGGAACGCTGCTCTTCATCTCAGAGGTCTGATCGTCAAATGTTCGGCCTCTCTGTGTACATACATGTTTTGATGGTGCCTTAGGCTGATCCTGTGCTCTGCCCTCCCGCCAGGACTATGTTACAGCTATGGAAGACTTCCAGCAGTCCTTAGAGCTGAAGAAGAACCAGCCCATCGCGATGCTTTATAAAGGCCTCACCTTCTTCCACAGAGGCATGCTCAAAGTAAGATGCTCTTTTTCTATTGTAGCCCTTTTTTTCCCCCAGCAAAAACATCTGGAAATTTGGTTGTGTATGTTTTGATCATTCCAAAAAAGCTGAGAAGTCAGACTATTGAAATACTGTTTATTGTATTGTTCTTTTTCTTTACCCTAGCAGGACTCAAAGCCTAACCCGCACTTCTTTTGTGCTTTCCATTCCCCTTTGTTACTTTTTATGATCAGAATGACAAAAGGCCTTTGTTGACTGTAAAAGGCTCCGGCTGGTGTCTTCTTACCACTCGAAACATTTTGGCCGTTTAGGGACGTTTTGTGAAAGTCACTTTAAACCAATCCAGCTCTTTCAGAAAACTCCGGTAATTCATGGTGGAAATAATAAAAAAAAACATACTCATTATTTGTTTACAACATGTGGAATGAATGTATGCGGAAAAAGTTAAAATTAGATAAACAATAGATTGATATGCATTATCAGTGTGGACATGAACTAGACCAAAAGCTCATGGTGTTGAATTCTTATTTTATGAGCAAACTTGGTTACCTTTTTCCCATTGTCTTTTTTTAAAACCTTATTAATAGCCTTTATGTATAAAAAAAATAGTGCAGAGGAACATTACATCAACGGTGCTGTTTCAGACAAAAACTTAAAAGAAAAGTAAACATGTAACTATTCAGAGAGCAACACAACTCATAGTCTTAGTTGTCATTATTCAAGTAAAATAAACAATGAGAAATAAAGGAAGGAGTAAATAATCACTAGTCATTGATCCAAATGATGAGTCCAGGCTTGTACAGACCAACAAGAGATCAACTGTCTACATAAGATACAAATGGCTGCCATAAATATTAGAACCTGCCACTTGAGCCTCTAAGAGTATGCTTTATATTTATATTTTTATAGGAAGGTCTCTAATCCACTGAATCTTGCTTCCATTAGGAGTTTGGCCTCAGTGGAAGTGAAAGCCATTAAATTAGCTTGTTGTTAATCAAGATAAGTCTCCTTTGACCCCACCAAAGACTGCTGTTAGGGTGGAGGGTTTAAATGTTATTCCAAACTGCCAGCTTAATACCTGACTGCTCATCTTTGTCTGGGCATTTACTCCTTTGATTAAAATACTTTTTTAATCACTCCAGCAACTCACATAAAACAAAATCTGTTACTCCACCCCAAGAAAATGTAATATTCTGAATACATATGGCTCAGCAGTTAATTATTTTGCTGTTCTGTATTCGTCAAGGTCTAATTCGAGACATTCTCAATGTTTTTTACACTTTGATAAATTGATGTCATATTAAGTGTGGAGCAGCGTCTGCAGCTGTTTAATCTGCAAGGTTTATCTGCAAAGCTCCTTCAGTTGCTGCGTTTCATCCAGTCACATGTGTGTATGAGGGGGGTGTTGCTGCTTTTAACACCTCAGCTAGCGCTTTCCTTACCAATTTCCTGGGGGAATCCCTGAGCAGCACCCACAGGCAGCTCACTGCAAACAACAACACTGTGAACAAACTGAAAAAGACTTGTTTCTCTGATCACAAGTATGATGTACTCTGGGTGTGAGAGTTGGACTTGAGTTCTGTTTCATGATAGTGGAATCTGCAGCAGCGGGTCCTCATGGAAACAAAGTCAACATTGCACAATCTGCTTTTTATCAGTTCAGTTCTGTGAGAAAGCAAAGTAGTGTGAATACGCCCTTTGTCTCCTGATTGTGTTCCATGTCATGAAAGATCAAAACCTTTATTTCATTTCAGTGTTTCCTCCAGTATTTTCTGAGACTGGGGGGGGCGGTGTACAGTTTGGGTCATCATAATGTAATATTTGTACTTATGTCATAGGCTACTTAGGGAATTTAGGGAATGCTCTCACACAGCCATCATGAACACCCCTGCATGGGCTTGGAATGAAGATTCATGTTGTAAAGAAATATTTTTATTATTTGTTTTAAGAGAGGAGTTATCCAAGTCAGAGTCCTGCACGGGTGAAAAATAATGTACTGTGTCGGACACAGATGCGGATCGGGTCGGACGCCTGAAGAGGCGGGTCGGGTTTTACGATTCCCATTTTCAAGGCGTCATTTATCATCAGTCATTATTAGCGACACAAATGATAAGCATTTATATTTCATATGAGCTCATTAATGCGTGCTTCCGCCCTCCCAGAACTCCCATTCCCCACGCTGGCTTACTTTCACTTTTTTAAAATTGCGTCCTTCCAATTTTCCTTCGGACGTCGGTATCAATTTATAGCAGGTTGGCTCGGGTACGAATGTAATTTGTGCTACTGTCGGAAAAAGGGTCGGATGCGGTTATAAGTATGGCGGGTTCGGGCGGGTTTGAGACCCGTGCAGGACTCTGCTCTAAGTGACCATTTTAATCCTCTAGCTAATTATCAAGCTAAATATCCAACATGCTAGTTAACGTCAAATACTGCGGTGGAAGACGACGGTAAAATATTTCCTTTCTCTAACACTAGATTTATTTATGCCTGAATTTTTAAGGTGTGGCGGCTTTTATTTTGCCGTGGCGGTGCGCCACAGTCAATTACATGTAGAGGAAACCCTGCATTTACACTAAACGTTCTTCTCCACTGCTATATGGAGAGAGTTTGCAGTGGGTAAATAATCAAAGTTGTGCCATGGCAAAAATGTGAAGTGATCTCAAGTTCTTTTTATTGATCGGTCTGTAGGTTGACACTTCAGTTCAGATATGTCAACAACTAGCGGAGGGATAGCCATGAAATTTTGTACAGATGTACATGATTCCCTCAGGATGACTCCTCTCTGACTTTGGTGACCCTCTGACTTTTCCTCTTGACAACTGTTGGATGGATTACCATGAAATCTGTTTACAAATTTGTTTTCAGTTTTTTTTTTTTTTTCTTTTAGTGCCACCAGCAGGCAAAAGTTTACTTACTCCGTTGAATATCTCAACTACTTCTTGATGGATTGGCACTAGATTTTGTGGGGACAGGATCTCAGGATCAAGTCTTCTTTGTGGTTATTGCTCATTAGCAGTTGTTAGCATGCTAACATGCTAAAACAAGATGGTGAAGAGGGTTGTTTTGTTGCTGCAAAACATCAGCATGCCAGTATTGTGGTTTGGTGGTGAGCATTTTACTTAAAGTGAAAATCTCGCCAAAAAGCAACCAAGGCTTTATTTGTGAATGTACATGAGTCAAACCTTCGTGTAAATGCATAATTACAACGAAAGAAGCACTTTGAAGATTTACCTTAGTTTCGTTTTCGGGCAAGCTAATTTTCAATGGAGTGCTGGGGCACTCTTATGCTAGCATCAAAATCGCTGTTTTTAAAACACTAAGAAGGCTCGACACAACATGAAACTTTGCTCGTAGTATCACCAGGGTCTCTACACATGAACATGAGCATTGAGAACATTGTTTGTGTACTTGTGTACGAGTTTACTAAAAAGAAGGTTTTAGAACAACTCACGATAGCAGCTGTATCATCGGCACGCTGCCATCATGGCAGACAAAAAGTGTCGATCCCCAAGTGCGACCTAACAGGAAGGAGAGTAATGGTGGACCGCTCCTCAAGCCTTCCTGTTGGGTCGCTTAAAAGTGCCTCTTTCGTCGTAATTATGCTTTTACACAAAGGTTTGACTCATACATTCACAAATAAACCCTAGATTGCTTTTTGGCGAGCGTTTCACTTTAAGAACAGCTACACAGCAGCCACTAAAATCTCTATAGACTGTTGACCTTGTTAAACTGGGGATTTTTTGGTTA
This sequence comes from Sparus aurata, assembly GCF_900880675.1. NCBI lineage: Eukaryota > Metazoa > Chordata > Actinopteri > Spariformes > Sparidae > Sparus > Sparus aurata. The sequence goes on along the minus strand of NC_044208.1, from coordinate 11,076,819 downwards.
AAGTTGATTATTCCCTAGTCAGATCCCAAAGAGCGCTTGTCTGACCGTAAACCTGCCGTGTGGAACCCCTGTTGACATGCTTATGACGCCACAGGCTTCACCAATATCTTGTTTGCTCTAGCCTACTTCGTTGCTACAATTGCCCCCTCCCCTTCAGCTCCGGCAGTCAGTCTTTACTAGTTGACATTAAACACATTGCTGCCAGTTTGTGTTAGGCTCGTGCTCAGGGGCCAAACAGTCTGAATTACTGTTTTCACTTTTATCATCAATCATTAAAAAACTGCACATTTAAGCCAACAAATCTATGAACAAGCTATTGTGATACTTTTGTTCTATAAGACAAAGAGCAAAAGGTCAAAGCCAACATGAAAACTCTAGAGAAAGTTGTGATTCTCAAGTTAAGTAAAAGTGTCTGCCATCGCCTCAGTATCTCCAGTACATCTGCTACAGACTGAAACACCCCAAACACAGCTTGTATTTGCCAAACAACTCATGTTTTTGAAGTCTCTGCTGAAGGGAAGGTACCAGATGGACTGTTATATCTGTTATCCGTATGGCCAACAACAAACTGTTATTTTCTCAGTGTAGTTTCCCTCAGATTCTATCAAATGTGAGCATAGAATTAAGATCCTATCAGAAGTGGTCACTCGAGGCGCATATGAGTCACATAGTGAACTATAATTTGTCTGAATAGATCTCATACAACCATCTGCTGACTCAGAATCTAAGGTTTATCCTCCTGTTCCCTATTGCAACTTCCTGTTAACTCTGGGTTGTCAACTCTGTTTGTCTTTGTCAGGAAGCCATTGAGACATTCAAAGAGGCCCTGAAGTTGAAATCTGACTTCATAGATGCCTATAAAAGCCTCGGACAGGCCTACAGGTACTGCCAGTTTGTGTTATTCGTATGTGTCTCCCCCCCCCGCCAAACACGTGTGTTTGTATTTGAGGAATTGAGAGTCGTACCTTTCCCCTCTGTCTGCCTGACCACATGTCTACTGTTGCTGTCTTTGTATCTCTTCTTCCTCTTTCCAGAGAGCTGGGGGATTTTGAGTCAGCGATGGAGAGCTTCCAGAAAGCCCTCATGTTGAACCAGAACCACATCCAGTCTCTCCAGCTCCGAGGCATGATGCTGTACCACCACGGCTCGCTGCAGGAGGCTATAGGCAACTTTAAGGTATCCACAGTCGAATTAAACAGTCTTGTCGTATGTCATTTTTTCCTTATTAGTCAAATTACATTTCAACAGCAGTTAGTAACACAAAACAACTGTAGCATCCAGTTCATCAACTACAGCCCTGTGTAAAAGCTTAAGCTGTCTGTTCAGCCAACCCTTCTTTTTGCCCCGTTTGATTTTCTCTCACCTTTCCTTCTCCTCCCATCCGTCCTCCAGAGGTGTCTTCAATTGGAGCCCTACAACGAGGTGTGTCAGTACATGAAGGGCTTAAGTCACGTGGCGATGGGACAGTTCTACGAGGGCATCAAAGCTCAGACTAAAGTCATGCTGAACGACCCTCTGCTGGGACAGAAGGCCAGCTCTGAATACCTCAAAGTGAAATACCTCAGAGGTTGGTCTCCCTGCATGCACACACATGAACACATGCATAGAAGACGCTATAATGTAGGAAAAAAAAGTTTTATTGCACAGCTTTCATTTACACAACTCAAATATTATGTTTAATTTCATTTGTAAAGTTGAGAAAGCGGGAGATCTGTACATTAAAAAGCACCTGTATGAAGGACCTTTATTTGCTGCTTGACATTTTGAGGCACCATATAAATAAGAATCCATCAAATGGAACTTTTTGATGTACACATCTCTTTCTTTTACAACTTGACTTTGTGTTTTTTCAGTGAAAAGAACAGTTGTGGTGTCTGATTTATCATTCCCACTAACCATTAATCATATCTTGATGATAAAATCTGTCCAAATAATTATGATATTATTTTTTTTTTATTTTTTTTATTACCTTATGGTGCAGCTGTAACTGAGAGCTACTCTATTGAAATTCTTCCATATCATCTACTGAATATCATTAATTATATTGTAGCTAATGACAGCGTCAGTTGGGTTTAGCTAAAGATCTTTGTGTCATTTGTTGAATTGAATTAAAAAGATGAATTACTTCTAAATGAGAACCACTTAATAATTAATTTGTTGTGTAAATGTATTTGATATTAGCATGAATATCTTTAGTTGATATTTCTATATCAACTAAAGTAGGACTATATACTTACACTAGATTATTCAGATGTCATGAATCATTGTTGTACAGTATGTTTATGAAAGAAGAAACTGCATCTTATGTAAATATTGTGCAGTGTCCATTCGTTAATTCGTTTTTCAGGTCAGATAAGCTAAAATATAAAAAATAAAAAATAAATCTATGCTGCTCATTTATGTTATATCTTATATTCCCTCTCTGCTTTGCTCCACCTTGTTTTTTTCACCAGAGTACTCTCGCTACCTTCACTCCCACCTTGATATTCCGGTAGCAGAGTACAACGTGGACCAGGACTTACCAGGGAACTTTAAGAACCACTGGGCCAAAAACCTGCCTTTTCTAATAGAAGACTATGAAGAACAGCCGGGCCTGCAGCCTCATATCAAGTAGGTTTAATGGGTCCATTTAAGGTGATTCACCTAACTGTCCATTTCGCTGCAGATATTTCTCTGAAATTAACGCATTTAACATAATACTGTCAACATTCATAGTTTCTTGGTATTATTTAAAGTCAGTCATTGTCATCATTAGGAAATCTGAGAAATCAGATCCATCACAACCATAATTTTCGTCAGATGTTTTATAGTGAACTTGTTTCTTCTGTTTTACAAAGACGCCATCAAAAGGTTGACGGGGACCCTTTTGTGATCAAGAGAAAACACAAACTGCAGACTTCATGAAAGCTTTGACAAAGTTCCTCCTTCATGTCTTCCTGTATTTGTGTTTTTCAGGGACGTGCTGCCTCAAAATTTTGACAGCTACAGCAGTGAAGTCCAAAAGCTGATCTGCACAGCTGACCACTTGGGGGCGCTAATGCAATACGAGACTCCTGGTTTCTTACCCAACAGGAGAATACACAGAGGTACCACTGATACACTCTGAGGCTCTACTGATGATTTAAGTTGTAACATCAGCAGTAAGAGTTGTGTGTGCTTTTTTTCAGCCATGGGTTTAGCGACCCTGGAGGTGATGCAGGCTATGCATCGGACGTGGAGCAACTCCAAAGTACGAGTCAACGGCAAGACCAGACAAATGCAGTGGAGAGACATGTTCGACATAGCTGTTAAATGGAGGAGGTGAGGAGTTTTTGAGAAACTTGAGCACCCCTTTTTAGCTTGAATAATCCCCCCTTCACAATTATAGAAAGATGTATACATCAGGGATGGAGGGTGAGCATGCCATGAATCAGAGAGGACGCACCTTCCCAGTGTTTTTTTATGTAGTATTGCTAAGGGTGTGTGTGCTACCTTTATCCTTGTGGACTTTGAGCAGTGGCAACTAATCTGTGTTGTAATAAAATATAATAAAGTAATCATAAACATGATTTACGAACTCAATAAAGTGGATTTAGATTGAGTTCCTGTTATGTTTAAGTATGTTTCAGCTAGATGAGACAATGCATCTGCAGGTCTTTAAAATAGTCTGAAAATGTCTTGAATTCAATAGAATAAAAAAGGAATGTTTAAGGATAGATTGTCAAAAAACATTACATCTAATTACATCTTCCCATCTTTGAATTTAGGTTTGTCAATATTAGTCCACATTTCTGTCGTAACAGATTGTTAAACTTACCTAATTCTGTCTTTGCACTTTAAACTTGCACTTACCTGTTGGCAAAATGTCGGTTAACCTCACTCTAATAACCACATTCCTTCATAAACCCCACCTCTGGACTGGAACACATACTGTATATACTACTTCATCATTTTGCTTACCTGCAGTCCCTAAATAAGTCCCTAAATAAGAAAAAGATTACCAGTCCAAAAATCTGTCTTAACCAATAAGAACCCAGACCCGTTTCTCACTTAGACTTACTGAGTTATGGTCAAACATAAAGCTGTATAAGGAAGATTTTAGGACATTCAAAGTGTTTGTTACAAGCGTGTTACCATGGGTTTACAAGCCTGTTACCATGGGTTTTTATTTGAATTTGGTTAAAAATGACCTTAGAAAAGTCTTAAAAAGCATTGAATTTAAGTGCCTGATGTCTGTAGACACGATGTGATGTGAGAACAGTGACCTGAAAATTGTGTAACTCAGGAGCAACAGCCGAATCCTAATCACCTTCGGGAAATAACCCTAAATCACAGTGGAAGAAAGTTATCAGAAGAAGACAGATGTTATGTGATCGCCACCAATTCCTCAAGCTTGCTCTGTCTTCATAAATAAATAAAGTCAGGAGTGAAGCTCATATTCAGCTATGACCTCATGTGCCTGACTGACGGCAAAGAGAACTGAGAAGTCACTCGCTAAATTCTGTAAACTCTTAAGATTGAATCGCTTCTGTTTAGACATCATGGTTGGCTTATAGCATCAAACTAAACAAACAGACACAGAACAAAGTAAACTTTCCCTCTGTCCTTCCAACCAGAGAAGACAAATTACGCTCCATCAAAGAGTCTTTGGTTGACGGCTAATTGGGTTTCAGTGTTGACAGACTAAACCAACTGAACTGACTTCTCCGCTGTGCTCACAGGATCGCAGATCCAGACCAGCCAGTCCTGTGGTTAGACCAGATGCCCGCCAGGAGCCTCAGTCGAGGCTTCAACAATCATATCAACCTCATCAGGTGACAACTTGGACCAGAGGACGGTGTCAGACACCTCAGTCCGATGAGCTACTTGAATTTCTATGTGTCCTCGCTTTAGAGTTTTTCTCAGCTTTGTAGTGCAAAATCATATATTAGATCCCTTGTTATATAACCTTCTAGACTTGCTCCTGACATTCATAAAAGTACTTTTCAGTTTTTATTAAGAGTTTTTTCTTTCTTTTTTCCCCAGGGGACAGATTATCAACATCAGATACTTGGCATACTTCGACAACATCCTAGACTTCATCAAAGACAGAATACTGGTGTACCACGGGTAAATTACCCATCATCGAGTTACTCTCTTTCACGACTTTAAAAAACATTTACTGTATGCTGCAGTGTTTTCAATTCTTTCCCTTCCTTCCATGCTGAAACTTTGAATTTAAAATCCCTAGATTTTCCTTAAAGCTGGTACAGATGAGCCTTACCTCAGTGATACCTGCATAATAGTCTCACTCAGTTATTTGACAACATTTATGTTTATGTGCTCCCCTACTGTATGCTGCTTATGTAGCAGAGTCATGTCAGATATTTATTCCTGCGGGCTTTATTTATTTCACATGCTGAGGAGGAGCCTTAGGCCAATACAATAGAGTGTTTACTATGAATACTTTCTCACTTTTCTGCTGCTTCTTTAGCTAACAAATTCTCATTTCCTCAGGGCGTACAACCCCAGAGGACTCTTAGAAGTCCGTCAGGCGCTTGAAAATGTGAATAAAGTAGAAGATCTGCTTCCTATAATGAAGGTAAGGACAGAAAACGGGAAAACTGGCTAAAGAAAAATGCAAATATTTTTTTTGTTCGTTTTTGAGTTGAGATTGTTTACCCGGCTTCTGTTTGTCACAAGTTCCAAAAAAGCCTGATGTTGCGTTCGTTCACAATGTCAAATGGTTTACTGTAATAAACTTTTGTAGCAGTGCAACATCTAGTTGTTTTTGTAGTTGTCTCATGGTTGTTCAGCAGTGAAAACCCAGGTTTGTTGTGTGTGTGTGTGTGTGTGTGTGTGTTCGTGTGTTTTATTTCGTGAAGCAGTTCAACAGTAAAACCAGAGATGGCTTCACGGTCAACTCCAAAGTGCCAAGCATGAAGGATCCTGGGAAAGAGTATGACGGTTTTACCATCACCATCACTGGAGACAGGTACAGCGTCTTACAAGTGAATGTAACGTAATGGACAGTCTGCTTTTTTGTCTTGTTACACCAGTATATGTGTGTCCAGTATGACTTGATGCCGTCTCGTGTTTTAGAATTTTATGATTTTTTAAAGGTACGCTGTTGCTTGTTTTGCTTGTTTCTTTTGCTGTTTGTATAGCCCTCTTTGTAATACTTTTTGGTACTCTGTTAAATGTGTTATACTAAATAAATGAACTTACTTCATTATTTTTAAGTCAGGCATTCACAGTGCGACAGCTGACCTGGTGTCAGTTGTGCAGGATGTTTCCAGTTTACTGTAATGACAGACGAGGAAGATGGAGAACTAATTCCCACCTAACTCAGCTATTTTCTGTCTTCAGGGTGGGCAACATGTTATTCTCAGTAGAGACGCAGACGACAGAAGAGCGGACGCAGCAGTACCAGTCAGAGGTGGAGTCCATCTACAAAGACCTCACAGCAAAAGGAAAGGCATTAATGCTGTCTACTGAGCTCGGGGTAAGATTTATCCCTACAGTTAACGGGAAACATTATGAGTTTTTTTTGGTTTCGTTTTGGCACGACCTCGGCATTCCACACATAACAGACAGCAGAAGAATGTCCAATACAGTGATTTATGATATGAAATGATTAATTTACGTCTCAACTGATTAAAAGTTATTCCCTCAAGTGGTAAAGTCATTCAGCAAGCAAAAATGACAATTTTAAATTGAATATCTTTGAGTTCTGGGATGTTGGTTTAAAAAAAACAAGACATTTGAGGATGTTGCCTCAGGGTTTTAGGAAAGAGTGATAGTCGTATTTAATATTCTATTACATTTTATAGGAACGCACAATACTGATTTATTTCAGGCGACACTGACATCTGATAATTACCTGCTTCTCATGGCCAACACCAATGAGATAACTGTTACTTCTTAATTGAATGACAGCAAGTTTATTTGGCTTTGTTTTATTGGCTGTATTTATTGGCTATAATTTCCGTGTCTGCCAATAACAGATAATTAGATTTTTTCCATTTTCGGGCCTTACATTTTTCCCTATTAATCAAATACATTGTTCATAAAATGTTAGGGATTTTGTGTCAGCTGCATCAAAAAACAGGCAAAAGACGGATAAAGAGCAGAAATTCCTCTGTGGCTTTTAACTACTTTCAAACCTTAAGCACAGCATAATAGTGAACCGGGCTCAGCAGCCAACCGTTTCAACACATGTAACATATTTATGTCACTTCAAGTCGTCTGTCAGCGCAGCATTTTCCACTCAGCAGCATCTGACAACAATCTACACATTTTAAATTTCATTTCTGTCCTCAGTTCCTCTCTTCTCCGCTGCAAGAATAATGCAGATTTCAGTTTTCTGGACAGCCCAACTGTGGAGGGAATTTAATGAATTCTCAGGAGAATATCACAATAATTTAGATCATTTTTCAGAATTGTAGCAGAATGTGTTTTCCAGCTGAGGTGTCTGGATGGCAACACATTCTGATTTTTGAATTTACTTAGTGTAGATTAAATGATGACTAATTGTTTATCCTCATATGGGTTAAAGAGTGCAGACAGAGGGAAGCTCACAGCTCCAGGGGTCCTAAAGTAGTTTTTCAACTGGTGAAGGCTAAAGGTTAGTAGACGGCAGGCCATCATAAAGTACTAAAACCTGAAGTTGGCCCCCACCAAATGGTGGGAGATGCCCAAACGTTTATGTTCCCATAGAGGGATGGGGAACCCATCTGGGTCATTTTGGGGACAAGCCCTACAGTTGACCGCAGCCAGGTCAGATGAGTTAGGGGAGAAGAGTAGAGAAACAGGCCAACTCCTCTTTTAGGCTATTGGATAATATGCCAAAATGACCAATTAGAAGAAGTGGGTGTTTACTGGGAAAGGGGCTCTAAAGGCCGGTGCAGAGAAAGAAACGGGGGTGGCACTTGAAAAACCTCCTAAGAAGCCAAGGCTGAGGTTTTGAAGGAGCAGAGGGCAGAGCTTTTTGGCATTGTTTTGTCCACAGATTTGATAATATCAGAACACGGCCGCTTCTGATCAGGACTCAAGGCGCTAGATTTTGTTTCAATAAAGGTTGCTTCTTCATTCCACCCGCCTTGACTCCGCAGACTCCTTTTATGATCAAACTACACGCCGACACCTTAAAGAAGAGAAGCCCAGAAACCACACAGCTACATGCTGTAAATCGCTTTCAGACTAACTGCAGTGAAAAATAGACTTTTGACTTTGATATTATCAAACCAGGAGAGTCTGTCTGTGCCTCAGTGGTTCATCTTCTGTTATTGTTGCATGATTTATACTGATGGGCTGTGATAGCAGCCAACAATGCTCCTTTTGTTGTAACAGCCAGACAAGGTTTTGGCTCTGGCCTGAAACGGATACCTGAACAGTATAAATAACCTGTTGTGTGTTTAGACTCGTGGTTCTTTTCATTCAGTTTGCAGCCCTTTCCACTTTCACCCTCGCTGGATTAACTCAACAAAAACAGTGACAACACACAGTGAAACATTTAAAAAATGGAAGACATGCGCTTTACAGTCGACTATATGATCATCTTTGTATTTTCAGGATGCAGATGCTGTGTGTAACCTGATCCTCTCCTTGGTTTATTACTTCTGCAACCTCATGCCCCTCTCAAGAGGGTCCAGGTAATTAAAAATGTCTGAACAACTTGTAAGCATAACTAGTGACTAATGAATTTGTGTTTTTCATTTTAGCTTACATTGAAATTCTTCTTAGAAACGTATTATTGAATTAGCTGACATTAAAAGTCTGGCGACAACACAACGTGGAAAAACCATTACTAGAGATTGACAGTCTCAGCAGGTGCACTGGTGATGTGTGACCCTCGAACCCTGTGGATTTTGGGTCAGGGAAGTCGTGTTTCTGACAGCTTACAGGACAGGAAACCGCTAAATGCCCTGATTGGATTTATGTTTGAAAAACAGCATGTTCTTCCTTTTGCTGGTAAAGTTCAGTTCAGGTAATAAAGAGCCTGCAGGTGTACTGTAATGTACGGAGACTGGTTTTGTGGCTTACTGCTTACGTTAAAGACTCACCTTAAAAACCAGTTGACAATTTGGCGCACAGTACATTGTGAAAACATTTGAAACGTATACAATACAGTAATAACATTTAGAAAACTTCAGCAGGTGTTTTGGCAGCCAGTGGTCATTAAATCTTGTGGACTTTTGGTATTGAAAGTCAAACATGTTTTATATTTCATGAAGAAGCTTCTCTCTCCTCCACATTGAGTTTCCCACAACTTTCAGGACAGGAAACTTCTAAATAACCTGAGCTGATTTTATGCTCGCAGAACCGCATGTTTTCAGTTGCTGAAACAGCCCGCAGGTGTTACGTTAGATATTTGCATCTTCTCATAGCGCATAGCAGAAGGGGAATTTGTGTTCCTCTGTGATGTGCTGGGACAAGCCTAGTGACTCTGCAAGTAACTGTCGTTGTAGCCAACAGTTGACATTTGGCACACAGCACACCGTGAAAAACACGACAACAATATACAATACTATATTAACATTTAGAGAATTTGAGCAGGAGTATTGGCAGCCAGTGGTCCTTGAATCTTGTGGATTTTATGTAATAAAAGTCCAACATGTTTTATATTTCTCCAGATCAAGTTTCAGACAACTGTTAGGAGAGCAAACCTCTACAATCCCAGAGAGCAGAGGCATCCTAGAGCAGTCAAAGTTTGGATGTAAAGAAGTATTTCTCTGCCGGAAAGATGGATCATGCATAAAACTGGACTGTCTCGCAAATAATAGACGCAAATTATTTTGAAATTAGCGCAACATGACCATAGAAAACAGAAAAAGGCGTGTGTTTTGTTCTCTTTTGTTTTGACAAATCAACAAAAAACTCCCACTGATAGCTGACGCACTGCAGATGTGCCGTGCTGGGTTTTCACTTGGAGTTAACTTGGACGCAGGAAACGGTAACACTACTGATTCGTACAAACACTATTTATTGCAGATAAACAGTACGCTAAAAATATTGCTGAAGGTTCTCAGTCCTGCAGGTCAGTACGCTTATATATATGTCTCTGATAACATTTTAGGTGAGAAGTTTGAGACGTAAACTGGCAAAGTTCTCATTCAAATCGTGCTACTAGTGTGTGAGAGTGTTTGTCTGCTCTGCTTCTCCTCAGTGTGGTGGCGTACTCAGTCGTGATGGGAGCGCTGATGGCCAGTGGGAAAGAGGTCATCGGCAGGGTCCCGAAAGGAAAGGTAATCAGGAATGCACCTCTTGCATGTGAGAATGGTAATGTGAACCCTATCTCTAACTTAATGTCCGATCAGAACACACAACACTCGTCTTTCTTTTGATTATGAAACTTTTTGCCTCAGCGCTGTGTTGTTGCTTTCCCACACGTCTCAGTTGCCAGGTGTCTGGCTCTTTCATGGCTCTTACTGTTAATGTGCTGTCCTATCTGAATAAAAGAACATTCACATAAAAGGCACTTAGGCAAAAAAAAAATCTGAAATTTGATAGCGTAGCTTGATGCAGCCAGCAATTTTATGTATTCCAAGCATGAAAGGCTCTATAAAAAGAGTAAAAAACACTTTACTCGAAGTCTCTCTTATTTTGCTCTTGCTTAGCAGACGTATTGTTCAAATTCACGCCAGACAGAAACGAAGCAGCGCTGAAATCTGATCAGGTGCGAGAGAGGTAAAGTCTCTAAAAGTTCAGCTGGGGTCATCCAGGACACTTTTTGACTGTCCTTAAAATGTCAAGGTGTCTGTTTGCTCGGCTAGAGAGTTTCTGGTGATTAATGGATCTTAAAAAATGAATGAAACCTTTTGACTCGGATGAAATGAGAGAACGCAGACAAACAAGTGGAAACATGGTACATGGCTGTTACATGCATGGTCAATGTGGACAGTGTATTCTCAGATATATTCATTCTAAAGAGCATCATGTGTAGGTGCGTAAAACTCTCGCTTCACAGTTGCTGTTTGCTTGTCGAATCTTGTTTCAGCTGGTGGATTTTGAAGCCATGACCACACCCAGTCCAGACAGCTTCAGTAAAACTGCCAAGAGCTGGATGAACCTCAAGAGGTAATCAGACAAACAATGTTCTTTGTTTGCTGTTCTTGGCTGAGACCATTTTTTAAATACTTTGCTTCCTCAACAGTTTGCCAGGTTGGTACCAGAGCCTTCCATCCGTAGCAGAGACGTTCCCGTCAACCAGAACGATGATCGAGGTCCTCAACACAGACTCGTCTTCACACTGTCCAAAGAAGTCCTAACAAGACTTCTGCGCAGTGGATGAGTCGGGGTTGATAAAGTCTTAAAATGGAGCTTAAACACTGGGCAGAACAAAGGGACTGACATCTTCTGTAGCCTAAACATTGATTGAGTCAGTTCTCCAAAAGCATCTGAGCCTTCATGATTATTATTTCAATTTAAAGACGGAAAATCAAAAGTGTTACTTGACACATTTGGGGGGCAGGTAGGTGGGTTGGTTTGTGAAAAATTAATCTCGTGGATGAAGGTTCTCAGTCGGCAAGGACATGGTAAGTCTAAGTGCTATATCTCAGGCAACTTGACTTGTATCAGTTTCAAGAGGTTTGGAGAGTTTTGAGAGGTGAAACGTCTTCAAGAAACTGAAACAAGTCTGGTAGCCAACTATATAGCACTATAGAATTACAATTAATCTTATTCTGATATCAGATCACACCTCCAAATCCTGCTCGTTTCTCCGTCATCCTCCCTTAAATACTCCCTCACACGTGGCTCTGAACAACACATTTGTGAAAGTTTGACCCATATAAGACCGAAAAAAGCAACAATCGTTGACACATTTGAAGTTTCATGGAAACCAAGAACAGCCGTCCTTACATTTTTTCCTTTTGAGAGCATGATCTTTGTTATCACAGGAACACCAAAGGTTGCTTCCTGTTATTTCAGCTCAGGTTCAAATTCTGCCTAATCTTCATGTGATCTTGAGAAACAAGTTGTTTTCTCTCTCTCTACCCTAACTGTACTTTACTGATTATCTCAAGAAATTGCCCTTTTGTGTTCTTGCGAAAAGATTAGTGGCCGACTGATACCCATTTTTGGCAATCAAGGAGACTGATAAGTAATATTTGGAAACGTAAAGGATGATTTACTCAATTGCTGTTCTTGATTACAATTTTGAGGTACTTCTACTCCTACTACTTACTCCCCACTACCTTTCGTGTGAGAAATTGTTGCATCAGAGCCAAAGAAGCACATTTTTGAATTGGTATATTTGATCTGTAATCTGACGGAAACATCAAAGATACTGACCATCAAAAAAATGCTGAATATCTGCCCTGATAATCGATCTACCGCTAAATTAGATAAATCACCCTGTTCTCACAAAAAAAAACAAGCTTTGTTATCTCAAGATAGCAAAAAAGTTTGCTCATCATCTAGGCATGAACAAAATGATAATAATTACATGGCTGTTCTTGGCTTCCGTACAATCAGCAAAACTAAAAAATACATTTTAATGATAGACTTTCAGCCCACAGATAATAATTTGAAGTTCAATATTGAATCAGTTTTTTGATCAGACAGCAAAAATACGGACATTTTGATGCTTGTGACAACGCCACCTCGAATTCATCCCAGTATTTCCACAGTCGAGCTGTTTGGGGAAGACGACGGAGAACATCAGTGTCACAGTTTGGGATGCAGAAGTGATTCTTTCCACCCTCTTTTACTCTGCTTTATAGGGCTCACACTGAAACACCCAAAGCACAAAGTCCATCTCATGAACCGTCAGCATGAACTACCTTATGTTGTATTTTCCCGGTTAAAATCCGAGCTTTAGATCACCTTTTAAATTTAAATTTGTTAAGTGTTAAATCTCAAAACAAGTTTTCATTCAACATTTAAGATTGTAAATTGGCATTTTAAGATTATTTTTGAACCACTGTTGTGCTCACACAGTCCAGCCTGAGAGGAGGTTTGGGGATTTAAAAAATATGAAACAAGAACTTTCAGGGCTATTGAATTCCACTTGGGATACTTGAAGCAGTCTCTTTTATTTAGTTTTCTAGACACTCACAGGACGTGTCTCTTCTCTGAAACTCGCTTTCTTTTAATGTGACCAATAGAGGGGTTGGTATGAAGATAGGTGGCTGCTGAACTGAGTTGTGAGGAACAGTCAGAGATTTTAGAGACGTTTCAGAGAGCGACTAGTTATTTTTTCGTGACATTTAGTCAAGCACAGAGCTGAAAAGATTTGTCAGTTGATGGATCATTTGATCAGCAGCCAATTAAACAGCTGGGAAAAAAAGATTTTTATTAGTATTTAACTGACTTAGACTTGACTTAAATCTTAAAATATGTTTGGTATTTTTGCTTAAGTATTTAATTTCTTTTACATTCACAATTTTACAAAGCAGAGAAGAACGATCATTAATACAAAATCAATATTAAACAGCTGATTTAAATTGAAAGGATGCAAAGCAGTACTATTATTCTATTATTCTATATCCTAATTTAATGTAATCTGACCTTTTGTCATATAAAAAGCAATAATCCAAACATGAGCGATAGAAATAAATCCTCCAGAATATTCTCTGACATCTCTGACTGTTGAGGGTTGGTTGTTGATGCGGGGAAAGCACACCACATACTGTTCTTTTTCTCAGCTATCATTCCTTTAGCTTGCATTTGATAACATCTATGTCAGATTTTCTTTACATTCTCTTATGATCTCATGGATAAAATTTTGTGTGTATGAGCCGTTCTTCGAAACACCGCACAGCAGTAGTTTAGTTCGGAGGAGCTCACATCCCTCCAAATGTCTTAACCATCAAACACTCTCACAGCCTAATTCTGTCAAGCTCACAGACATCTGGAGAACCGAATCGGGTGAAAAGAAAATGCTCACGGACTTTTACTTGGCAGTTTTCTGTTTGGTATTCTCTGTAGTGAATGTTTACTAGTTTAAAAAACGTAGTTGACAAGATTGAGCGCGCGCGTCTAACGTGCACAGATTCAGATCACAAAGCTGCTCTTGCTTTACGTTGTTCATAATTCCTGATACAATTGTTCTAACCTGGCCAAAGGGTGAGTCGCGCGAGGGAACTTAATGGGATGTGATGTTTACATGAAGCAACCTGATGAAACAAAATACCTGAGTGAGTGACACTGAGGCTCCATTTTGGTGTGTATGCGACTGCTGCCTGTGTTTTTTTTTTTTTTTTTATGACTCGTCAATGTTGGTTTAAGCACAAGTAGAAAAATCACCTGGTATGATCTGAACGTTTTCAGTCTTTGGAACAAATGTCAACAGTTTTCTTTCTCTTTAATGAATCAGAGGCCTTTAATGACAAAGTATCATCACTGATAGTTGTGTAAATGCTGCCGAATTTCTTAATTGAATGTCCAGTCTTTAGTTTAAATGCTTTCCAGGAAGTAAGAGCAAGCTGATCTGTCTGGCAGCATATCCACTTTTTGTTTCCTGCATTACTTTGTGTCGTTTTTTTTTTTCCTTTTCACATCAATGATTGTTCTGACTGGTCGTCATTTTTCTTTCTTGCACTGGGTGACCCGGTTATTAAGTGCTAAGGTGGGCTTCAGAGCTTAAAACTTGAAGGAGGGAATGTTTTATTGAATGAGTGAATGAATGTTCAGCAGTCAATAAAATCTGGTTGACAATTTTAACAGCCTCTGTTCTTCTTTTTATTTTCTCAAAACACCTCGTACCTAAATGAGTGAGTGGGTCGGTGCAGGCGAATCTTAAAACAGCATGATTGTTGCAGCGTATCAGCAACAGGAGTACTTAACCTTCGTCATATGGTCAAAGTTTGGTTCGGTTAAGGCAAGAAAATACTTGGTTAGGATAGGAAAACATGGCGGTTTGGGTTTAAAGAAACTACATTATGTATTCAGCTTCAATTATGTGATGCAGGTGATGTAGCTTTACCTGTGCAAGTTAGAGTAACTCACTGTTGGTTTCCAGCTGGACACAAACAGATAAAACGATCCTTTCTGAATTGAAAGATACAAATGGGAAGAAAAAACACTGCGTAACGGGTAATAAGTTAAAAAAACAATTAAAAAGACAGCAAGTACAATGGAAACAATTTATCCCTTCAACTATCCCAAACTGCCTCCCTTTGCAGCCTTTTCTGCTCTTTACACCACTTTTTCTGACTTCCTTTTTTTCTACCTCAACAATTACTACGGCCACTAGAGGTCGCCACTAACAAGAAACATGAAAATGGGTGGTAATCGGCTGCTTTCATAGTCGACCAAAATGGTTGTTTCTCTGACTTAACTCAAGATATGAAATGTGCTGCAAACAATTTTTTAAATGGTTATTGAACGGTCCAAATTTTAATAATTTATTTTTTGACTTACTAGGTTGAAAATAATGATATACCATTAACAGTGAAAGCCCTTAAGCCTGCATTCTTTCTAATGGCCAGCAGGGTGCAACTCTGGTTTCAAAATGAAGTCTGTGTGTAAGCTTATGAAAAAAATGACCATACTTCTCACTTGGTTTACTACCTCAGCAAATGGTTTATGGTCTCAATCTCCAGTCCAAGTCTTCTTTAATGCAGCATGATGTTCATTTTGTAAATGATGGCCCTGTTTAGAGTCAAACAGATGATAAAGCCGGGTATGCTGTGGGGCACGGCTGCCTTGTGATTCCAATCTCTTGTCCAAATATGGTCACGTCTGACTAAATAAACAAGGTGTAACGGCCCCTAGTGTCAAACATAGTTTACAAACCAATGGCTGACGTCACGATGGGTGAACACTGGTGAGATACTTATGATTCACACTGCTGTGGGGGGCCACCATCTTCACTTTCATACTTTGGATTTTCCGTGAGTATTTCTATTTTTATCAGGTACAACTACTGTTTTGTCTCCTTGGCAGGAATGGGCTTCCATACAAGGTAGATGTTTTGTTTGCATTGTCCTGTGTTAAAGTGAATTTAACAGAAGCAGTTGTCTTTCAGAGGTTTAATTAAACCAGTTCAGACCAGTTTACACTGAAACGGGTGTAAAAAAGGATGTAAATGTTGTATTTAAAATCAATTTGGGATCAACCGGGTGAGCTGTATGAAACCATTTTATGTATTATTTTTCCCTGCTGTTTTTATAAGTACTAAAACAAGTCCCCATCTACTTTAGTTGATACTTCAGCAGTTGCTGCAACACCTTTTTTTTGTTGTTTTTTTTTTGCTGTGAAGCTCCAGAATTGTGTGAACTACAAAACCATTATCCAAAACCATTATCCAATTTTCAATCGGCATGAGGGTGAGCAGATAATGATTGAATTTTGATTTTTGGGTGAACTTATCCTTTAAAGTATTATCAAAAATACACCAACTATTAAATATTACCAGTAGCCAAGTACAATTTGGAGGGAAATATCGTAGTTTAACTCAACTACTTCCCACTTCCCATAAAGTTATACGTGCGTTACGTAGGCTGTGCAGTGAAATGGATTCCAACATCTGCAAAATATATTAATCATATTCCTCTCTTATTGACAAGTGCTTGAAGAAAACGTTGCATTCAGGATTGTGATACTTATAATCATGTGTTTTTAAATAAATTTAATTTTCTTCTTCTCTTGTAGGTGTCACTGCTCACCACTGGGTGCTGCATGAACCCTGAAGGCTCCCGGCGCCACATGATTGTGTCACGTGGTCCGGCTGCTTTTAGGCTCTCGTCTCGTGGGTGCCTCTTCACTGTCAGTCGCGAGCGCTACAGGTGGGAGAAGGTGGCGGCAGGTGGCCATGGCTGAGGACGTGACTGTGTCAGAGGAGACTCTGACAAGCAGTCTGAGTCTGCTGGTCAACTTGGGCAAAGTCCTTCTAGAGAAAGCCAAGCAGGAAGCAGCAGGTAGGACTGATTCAGAGGAAGGATGCATTTCGCGTGACGGACCACGTTGGAAATTTGAAGGTTTTAATGTGTTTTGGTGCACAGAGAAGTAGACACCACGTAGAAAAAATGTTTTATTTAACGAGAATGAATTGTTTTGGTCTTTTAAGTAATTCGGCATTGAGAAGATACACAAAAACACTTATTATGCGCTTAAAATACTGCACGTTATACGAGAGGAGATGGTAAGGAGAAACACCAGACACAATTATAAAAGACAACATTATTACATCAGTACGACGACATTTAGTGCTCCCCAGCAGATTAAATGTACGCCGAATTGAAGAAGCGATCAGATGTATGTGGTGCTAATGTTTATTCTCGTTTTATAGCTTATAAATTGTTTCCAGTAAGCATACATCATAAAAATGCGTGGATTTTAAATGAAGTCCGTGGTTGCGTTTTCAAGAAAGACTTCAAATCTAACGGAAGTAGATAAAATAAAATACTCTCAATTTTCATCAGTGAGGCTGTGGTAACTTTTGTCACATTACCATCTAATATGAATAAAATACAATGCTCCTTTTGATTATTTCATAATTGTGGTGTCACACATGCCTCTTGTGAGTTGTTAAGCAGATCAGTGTGATCAAATCACTGGATTTTAAGTCCCCCCCTGGCGAATGTGGTGTAATGTAATCTCTGTCATGCTCATTGCCAATGACATTGCACAAATCAGCCTGAATAAATAACTATGGTCCTTTGTTCTCAAACAGAGTCCCTGGAGAGGTTTGTCCCGTACAAGATCACCACTTTGTACGGTTTGATGACAGCCGGAGCGCAGTTATTCAAAAGGTGAGGTGATCTCAGTATTCACAGATTCATCCAGCTGTGTGTCGCTGGCAAAGGAAATCAAGTGAAACAAGCTTTGCTGTTTTGTTTTTTTATACAGTGAAGTAATCATGTTCTTTTTTACTGTCGCGCAGCCTCGGAGTGAAGAAGAAGAGCGAAGCAGAAGCTGTTTGGCAGAAGTTTTATCAGTAAGCATCAGATGTTCTTCCTCATTCACACACCGGCAACGATTGACCTAAATTTGATGCTTGTTATAAAACATGATAGATGAGTCAATACTAGCCTTGATTTAATTGGGCGGACGGTATTAGCTGACCTCAGGCAATAAGGAAACTTATTCCACAGGTGGAGAGCAGAAAAAATAAAAGCTGCTTCACGATGCTTGCTTTTAATCCTGTCGATGCTGAGTAGAGGGGGGAATTTGACATTAATCAAGGCCAAACATTGAGGAAAAAAGTATCTGTATGAAACCAAGGAAAAATATGAGAATGCAGGTATTATAACCCTCCGTCTATTCATCCGCTGATGGAGGCAAGGGGTACGGTTACTGTGTCCGATCGCTGTCTTGTTAGTTATTAATGGAAAAGAGAGCTCGGTGTTGACACGTCTTTATCACGCTACTTTTGTGTTTTTGCAGCCGTGCAGCGGTGAGAGAGCAGGTGGACGAACTTCTGCAGCTGGAGGTCTGTATCTGTGAAGCCTCGTCGTCTCTTTCGCCCTTTCTATTTTGACTTCGATGTTGCATAGGATGGCTGAAATTCAAGTCTGGAGTTCTCACGCGGTGAACAAACACATTCATGGGCATACATGTGGTATTGCTTTAATGTTTGCATCATTTTAAAGGTAACGTAACTTTACCATTTAGTAACAGCTTCAGAATCACATTTTTGGTGCAGTGTCTCGTAACAGGGTGAACGGTGTCTGTATCACTTGTTTCTGCACTGTGTATTGTAGTGGAAATTCTCCTTTGTGAGGTAGAGAGTTGCTAAGTCTCCGAAGAACTTCAGACTTCAGCGTATGAATCAGATGTCATTTAATAACACGCAGCGTGGAGTAGAAGGCGTAAACGCGTTCTCTGACAAACTCTAAATTGTTATCCCTTAAGTACAGAACAGAGAGGAGGTTACCTTCATTTACAACAGTCATAAAACATCTTCTTTACAGAATAATGACTCTTTGATATTTGAGTGTATCCTGTCTTCCCAGGACAGTGACCCTTTGATGTAACAGATGGGACAGCAAATGTTATCTTATCTAAACTTGTGTATCTTTCCATGTGGGGATGTGCCCCCACCTGTGGCTCTTGTGACACCTCAGGCAGTGTGACAGTCTCTCTTCCCCCTCTTGTCCTTACAGTACATTGATAACAAAAGGAAGCCTATGTAATTTTCTCACATTCCTCCCTTTTGACACAAAAGTGTCAACACAACATTTTGAGAAATTACATTGAAAGTTTCAAAAATAGGAAAAGAAATTTTTAACAGCTTCGAAATGTTTACAGCTATCAGTTTCTACTGTGAATAACAAAAATACAAACACACAAAAAAAATTCATTCAAACAGTTAGTATTAAAGAACAGAATTATATCAACTCATCATTTAAATCATCATATGGGTTTCCTGGAGCCCGTTCCATCAAAGAGTTCATCAGCATCAAAAACGCTGGGTTTCCACTTATTTTCTTTTTCAAACAGTTCTCTTTTTCTCCTGATCACCTGCTCTGTGGCAAGTTTTAGTTTATGTCCTTTCAGGATTGTTTGATCATGCATCGGTTCTTCTGTGTCTTCTTCTGCTCTCGTAGACAGTCCATTTTTACCCTTTTATAAGAGATGGGGTGTATGAGTATCAGTATGGATGATATTAGTGTGATTGATGACTGCAGGTGAATCAGTTGGTGGTTTGAAACTTTGTTCCGTTGAAAAACAGGATTGGGTTATGGCCATTGTGGTGACCAAAAACAAGGATGAAGACCACAGTCATAATCGTCCAACGGCGTCCTCTCTCAGCACTCCGCAGGTTAGGTCGTTGTCCTTCCTTCAGTGGCATGGCTCGGAAAAGGCTTGCACTAGGATGCATATATCCAGGTGTCCCTCTCAGCTATCCGGACAGCAGTGGGCATTGTTAGCAGCATCTGATGTGGTCCTGTCCACCGTGGTTGACTCCAGTGCTTCCTCCTCAGGTTCTTTTATCACTGTCTAGTCTCCAGGCTGGATATTGTGGAGTTTGCACCAACGTAGGCTCCAGAAGGACCGCTTTTCACCTCATGGAAGATTAGCTTCAAAGAAATATGGTTAAATGCACAACACTAGCTTAAACTATCAGCAGGGGGTTGAAATGGTTAAAATGTTTTGGGGAAACGGGGTGTTAATTATTTTCAAAGGACAGCCAGTGATTATCTCGTAAGGACACAGTCTCGTCATTTTATGTAGGCAGCCTCTCATAAAAATCAATGCAAGGTAAAAAACTAATCCATGACATATCTGTTTCTGCTATCAATTCAGTCAACTTTGTTTTTAAGGTCTAGTTAGCGGGTTCCACTGCACCTCCACTAGCTATCACAATGTGATTTTAGGTTTATGTGCAGGTTTTTTATTTATTTATTTTTTTTTTTGAGTTGTTTTGAATAAAATTATCTACATTTATTTATCATGTTTTATTATCACTCATTACTATTATTATTTATTTGTAAGTGTGATCCATTATTACTTGTTAATTATTTATTCTTATTTATTTATTTATTTATTTTTTAGGGGAGAGACCTATGGGGAATTATTTCCCTCAGCAATTATTTAGCAATTTAGATCGCTGTTACATATTTACATGGAAAGCATTCAATCCCTTTTGAGAAAATGTTTTTCACAATAATGTGACAACATTTAGACCTATTACATGGAGTGAGTTGAATAAAATCCATTATTTAATGCTCAAAAAATATCTTAATGTTTAGGATGGGCTGACAGAGGCTATGCCTCTGACGACATTTTAAGTTTAACAAATCACACAATTTTTAACAAAGTTTTTAACAAAAAGTTGAAAAATCCTGCCGTATGCCATAATCTATTTACAATATTCTACGTCCTCCCTTTTGATACATGGTCAAGACCATGTGTCAAACTTTGCAAAGAAGGGAAGTATGGCTTTTGGCAGTACTGGGAGGCCGTTTACACCAACCCAGAGGTCAGGTGGGAGTTCAATAAACTTTTTCCTATTTCCATAGAATTTTTTCTACATCATCAGCTTCTGTTTGAAGCAGATAGACTTTATTAAGGGACAGATAAAAGCATTTGTAGAGTGGGGACACTGGTGAAAAAGTAGCAGGAAGTCATGCTTGCCTGTGGTCATTAAAACTGTACCATTCCTTGCCTTGATGATCGGACTCATATGGCTATTTATAGAAACGGACAAACAAATTTTAATTACTTATTCTCATTTTCATTTATAAACGCTAACCATTTCATTGTATATATTCCCAGATTGTCTACTTTATTAATATATCATTTTATTGTATATTTTATCTAATTTCATTTTATAGTGTATTTTACTGTTTTATTTATATCTTTATCTTAGCACTTGTTTCCACTCATGCTGTATTTCTATTTTACTTTGCACGGAGTACCTGAAAACAAAAAAAATGTTTTCTTGGGGATTAATACAGTATTTTGACTTTGATTCCGATGAGCTGTCTTAGCAGCTGCATTTTCCAGTGACACTGGGTCATTAGCACTTGTATGAACTTTACATTAGCATAGGTAGAAGTAATGCAGACAAAAGGTTAATGATTTGACTTGTAGGATCAGTAGATCTTCCTGTAGAAGTAAGAAACTTGATTTCCTATAATGTGTGAAATCATGACATTTTAAATGCATACTGAGAGTCCGTATGTACTGTGATATGTATTCCCCGTCCTAAAAATGGAAAAGATAAAAAATGCTGCCAGAGCAGACAGGTTATTTGGAATATTAGTACTGTCAACTAGTAAATTTCATATGACACTCAAGGGGATCCATCTGTTGGATTTCTCACAGCAGAATTATCTAAAAGAAAAACAGAGTTAAGGTTAATGAGGGAAGTGTCAAAGAGTGCATCTGTTGGTTTTGACACCATGACGACCACTTTCAGACAGGGGTGTGATTCTCCATCTTGAGCTGTCAGGAGCAAAATTTATGGGTTGAAGAACAGTACTTTTTTATAAAGTTACATGAGTCATTGTCAGCAAACACATTTTGCTAGTGTAGCAGTTTAGCTGGGTTAAGGTGGGCGGGCTTCCTGTAAATAAAGACTTAATAGCATGTGGGACATGTACATTAAAATGGCACATAGCAAAAATGTCAACTGTGGCCAGAATTGCTTCAGTAGCAGCTGCTACAGCCTTGAGGCATGCAACCATACCTTATCTGTTGTGGACATCTTTTTTGAATAGTATCCTACAGGTCGTTTGTCACCATGTGACTGGGTTAGAATTTTCTGTCATAAAACCCATTACATTCAGAAAAAACAAAAAATTTCAAATTGTGGGAGTGTGTGGTAGCTATAGGCAAGGGGAACTCGAAAAAGCTTGTTTTAAGTCAGTAAAAGCTTTCTCTGCGTCAGGAGTCCAAGTCAAAAAGTCAGTCATGGCCAGTTGTCTACCCCCATATGTGATTATATTGGGGTTGGGAGATCTCCACAATTTTATCAAATCCATGGACAACAATAGCCTGCTAAATTCAATAAGGCAATCATTTTATTTTATTTTAATTCGCAGATTTTTTTTAACATCCAAGATTGTGGATGTAATCGGTACCCAATTCACGATCTTCCGGAGTAAAATAACGCATTTCATGTTAAAAAGAATTTGCAAGTTTTCCTTTAAAAATGTAAGATCATTTTCTGGCAGAAAACTAAAATGGAAACACTGTCTCAGTTTGACAACGCTCCTGCATAGGAAAAAAAATGCACAAACATTGTCAACATACTGGTTATATATATATATATATATATATATATATGTGTATATATAG